>NC_054544.1:932479-999979 GCF_017654505.1 Polyodon spathula
ACAACATGCAGATGTGTGCTTGGTTAGGTATGATAGACTTGTGGTGCAGATTAATCAAAGCATTTTGTACAGGCAAGTTATCAATAAAAAAAATTACTGGAAGACATAAGACTTGGTAATGATCAGACTTCTGCCTATAAGAATAGACCCATCACCGTGGGAATCATTGGCTTGCTTAACATTGGTTAGTATAACAAACATAATATACCTTGGATGCACACCCAAATCGTTCATCAGACCGCTTTGGAACGCTGCCTTGTTTTTAGCACCAGAACAGCTTTGGTGGGTTCCATGGACTACCCAATGGAACACATGCATTACAAGTGAGCAGGGCAAGGAGCCACTTGAAGCAATACACTTCAAGATTTAAATAATAAAATGAGTAAAATTCACAATAAGATGTGAATCGCAATGCTTCTTAAAGTAGCACTACCCTATTCAAAACTGTGAGCTCCCTCAGCACTACCCTATTCAAAACTGTGAACTCCCTCAGCACTACCCTATTCAAAACTGTGAGCTCCCTCAGCACTACCCTATTCAAAACTGCATAGCTCCCTCAGCACTACCCTATTCAAAACTATGAGCTCCCTCAGAACTACCCTATTCAAAACTGCATAGCTCCCTCAGCACTACCCTATTCAAAACTGTGAGCTCCCTCAAAATTACCCTATTCAAAACTGTGAGCTCCCTCAGCACTACCCTATTCAAAACTGTGAGCTCCCTCAGCACTACCCTATTCAAAACTGCATAGCTCCCTCAGCACTACCCTATTCAAAACTGTGAGCTCCCTCAGCACTACCCTATTCAAAACTGCATAGCTCCCTCAGCACTACCCTATTCAAAACTATGAGCTCCCTCAGCACTACCCTATTCAAAACTGCATAGCTCCCTCAGCACTACCCTATTCAAAACTGTGAGCTCCCTCAACACTACCCTATTCAAAACTGTGCATAGCTCCCTCAGCACTACCCTATTCAAAACTGTGAGCTCCCTCAGCACTACCCTATTCAAAACTGCATAGCTCCCTCAGCACTACCCTATTCAAAACTGTGAGCTCCCTCAGCACTACCCTATTCAAAACTGTGAGCTCCCTCAGCACTACCCTATTCAAAACTGCATAGCTCCCTCAGCACTACCCTATTCAAAACTGCATAGCTCCCTCAGCACTACCCTATTCAAAACTGTGAGCTCCCTCAGCACTACCCTATTCAAAACTGCATAGCTCCCTCAGCACTACCCTATTCAAAACTGCATAGCTCCCTCAGCACTACCCTATTCAAAACTGCATAGCTCCCTCAGCACTACCCTATTCAAAACTGCATAGCTCCCTCAGCACTACCCTATTCAAAACTGCATAGCTCCCTCAGCACTACCCTATTCAAAACTGTGAGCTCCCTCAGCACTACCCTATTCAAAACTGCATAGCTCCCTCAGCACTACCCTATTCAAAACTGTGAGCTCCCTCAGCACTACCCTATTCAAAACTGCATAGCTCCCTCAGCACTACCCTATTCAAAACTGCATAGCTCCCTCAGCACTACCCTATTCAAAACTGTGAGCTCCCTCAGCACTACCCTATTCAAAACTGCATAGCTCCCTCAGCACTACCCTATTCAAAACTGTGAGCTCCCTCAGCACTACCCTATTCAAAACTGCATAGCTCCCTCAGCACTACCCTATTCAAAACTGCATAGCTCCCTCAACACTACCCTATTCAAAACTGTGAGCTCCCTCAGCACTACCCTATTCAAAACTGCATAGCTCCCTCAGCACTACCCTATTCAAAACTGCATAGCTCCCTCAGCACTACCCTATTCAAAACTGCATAGCTCCCTCAGCACTACCCTATTCAAAACTGTGAGCTCCCTCAACACTACCCTATTCAAAACTGTGAGCTCCCTCAACACTACCCTATTCAAAACTGCATAGCTCCCTCAGCACTACCCTATTCAAAACTGATAGCTCCCTCAGCACTACCCTATTCAAAACTGCATAGCTCCCTCAGCACTACCCTATTCAAAACTGTGAGCTCCCTCAGCACTACCCTATTCAAAACTGTGAGCTCCCTCAACACTACCCTATTCAAAACTGTGAGCTCCCTCAGCACTACCCTATTCAAAACTGTGAGCTCCCTCAGCACTACCCTATTCAAAACTGCATGAGCTCCCTCAGCACTACCCTATTCAAAACTGCATAGCTCCCTCAACACTACCCTATTCAAAACTGTGAGCTCCCTCAGCACTACCCTATTCAAAACTGCATAGCTCCCTCAGCACTACCCTATTCAAAACTGCATGGCTTCCTCAGCACTACCCTATTCAAAACTGCATAGCTCCCTCAGCACTACCCTATTCAAAACTGCATAGCTCCCTCAACACTACCCTATTCAAAACTGTGAGCTCCCTCACCACTACCCTATTCAAAACTGCATAGCTTCCTCAACACTACCCTATTCAAAACTGTGAGCTCCCTCAACACTACCCTATTCAAAACTGCATAGCTCCCTCAGCACTACCCTATTCAAAACTGCATAGCTCCCTCAGCACTACCCTATTCAAAACTACATAGCTCCCTCAACACTACCCTATTCAAAACTGCATAGCTCCCTCAGCACTACCCTATTCAAAACTGCATAGCTCCCTCAGCTGTACCCTATTCAAAACTGTAACCTCCCTCAGCACTACCCGATTCAAAACTATCAGCTCCGTCAGCACTACCCAATTCAAAACTGCATAGCTCCCTCAGCACTACCCTATTCAAAACTGCATAGCTCCCTCAGCAGTACCCTATTCAAAACTGTAAGCTCCCTCAGCACTACCCGATTCAAAACTATGAGCTCCGTCAGCACTACCCTATTCAAAACTGCATAGCTCCCTCAGCACTACCCTATTCAAAACTGCATAGCTCCCTCAGCACTACCCTACTCCCCATTGATACCACACCATCCTGCACAGACTTAATAACTAGGTAATTAGAGGCTGAGCCAGTGGGCTTATTCATCCTTTATTAAGCTAATGAGCAAACTTCTTCTAATTATGTCAACTGCAGTAACCATCTGCAGTAAAAGCGCCTCAATAACCATTAAACACGATACAATGAGGATCCCTGCAGGGATTAGCGAAACAGAGCGGCTGGTCCTCTGCACCTAGAGTCCCTTTGCCTAATTGTGATTAACAAGAGACCTTCTGCCTCCTTTCTGTATGAAAACAAACCAAATGATCACAACACTCTGCTTTAATGAAATGCCTGTTCTTAACACATTTGTTAGCAGTCATTTCTCAGCTGAGCGAACCATATGGTGTTCATTAGGGACACTAGGGACGGTGGACGCACTGGGGGGGGGGGGCAGAGTGTCAATACTGTTTACATGGTTTATTTGTTTTGCAAATTAAATGTGTGCCCGAAAACATGCCTTCACAGCTAAAACTGAAAGAAGCTGTTTTTGTGAACACTGAACATTCTTACACTGTTAACATTCTTATATACTCCATTTTATAATATAGAGGTTGTTTCAGTTTTATAACACCAGATTATCCCCTATTAACAACCACCCACCCACCCACCAAACAAACAAACAGAGAGAGCAGCACTAAACAGCTGATATATTACATGTGCTACAATAAGCCAGGTTATTCTGCTGTGCAAAACCGCACCATTATTTCTTGTCCTTTTAGTTTTTACTGACTTTTTCAAAATAAATTATCAAAATACCCTTTCTGTTCAAGATAATGATCATTCTGTTTTCAAATACGCAGAAAAGATTAGTGCTGAGGAAAGATTGACCCGCATAAGGTCAGTAGGGCCTCAACTACTGTGTGTTAGTAAGTTTGAAATGGATTGTATTTAACAAGAAATAGCCTGACCCCTCTGCTCCTGGCCACTGCTAAACACAACATAACTCTGTCTCAGGCAGTGAAATAATCCCAGTAAATTAATAAACTTCGTAAACAAACATTAATTTCTAAATAATGTTCTAATCCGTAAGTGATAGCTACTAATGTGCAACATGTGTAATTACAGCAATTGCATGACAAAAAAAAAAAACTATTTTCGGCCGAGTCAAACCTCAACCCTTCAGTTCTGTTAAGGGCTGATGTTGATTACATGCCTCTGACACAAAATGAGCAATCAGTGCTTAAAAAAAGCTGAACATTTCTGTGGAAAATATAATCTTTTACATATAGTGTAACAAGGTCCCCTATTGCTTGGCTGGTTAGCATTGCTGGAAGCTGATTGGCCTTTCCCTGGATATGCAAATTTCACGGGAAGCTGGACTGTTCGGAAGCACTTTCTGGAACAGGAACAAAAGCCTTTCTCCTGGAGTCAGGAGTCTGTGGGCTGGCTCTGTGCATGGGGGTTCATCTAGACACTGTCACGTGTAGAGAATGGGGGTTCATCTAGACACTGTCACGTGTAGAGAATGGGGGTTCATATAGACACTGTCATGTGTAGAGAATGGGGGTTCATATAGACACTGTCATGTGTAGAGAATGGGGGTTCATATAGACACTGTCACGTGTAGAGAATGGGGGTTCATATAGACACTGTCACGTGTAGAGAATGGGGGTTCATATAGACACTGTCATGTGTAGAGAATGGGGGTTCATATAGACACTGTCATGTGTAGAGAATGGGGGTTCATATAGACACTGTCATGTGTAGAGAATGGGGGTTCATATAGACACTGTCATGTGTAGAGAATGGGGGTTCATATAGACACTGTCATGTGTAGAGAGTGGGGGTTCATATAGACACTGTCATGTGTAGAGAATGGGGGTTCATATAGACTGTCATGTGTAGAGAGCGGGGGTTCATGTAGACACTGTCATGTGTAGAGAATGGGGGTTCATATAGACACTGTCATGTGTAGAGAATGGGGGTTCATATAGACACTGTCATGTGTAGAGAATGGGGGTTCATATAGACACTGTCATGTGTAGAGAATGGGGGTTCATATAGACACTGTCGTGTAGAGAATGGGGGTTCATATAGACACTGTCATGTGTAGAAAATGGGGGTTCATATCAACACTGTCTCATGTAGAGAATGGGGGTTCATATAGACACTGTCATGTGTAGAGAATGGGGGTTCATATAGACACTGTCATGTGTAGAGAATGGGGGTTTATATAGACACTGTCTCATGTAGAGAATGGGGGTTCATATAGACACTGTCATGTGTAGAGAATGGGGGTTCATATACACTGACTCATGTAGAGAATGATTTCTCTTGAAACCTTGTTTCACTATATTATTGTTCTATTTAGTGACGGTAATAGGCTGTAACTAATTTCAAGGTGTGTTTTTTTGTGTTTGTTTTAAAGAAAGGCTGGAAGGAAAGCTTCAGATTGGCAAGTCTGCTAATATTATTTCCTTTGTTTCATACTGTATATCCCTTAAACTGGAACATTTAACTTAAAATAAGAAGTATTTTCAAAGCAATTTAATAAGGGGCATTGTAAAAAAAATATATCCCATTGTACTACTGTAGTGAGAGCGATCTCTTGTCTCATGAATCATCTCTGCTCGTTCTCTTGGCTCATGAATCGTCTCTGCTCTTTCTCTTGTCTCATGAATTGTCTCTGCTCATTCTCTTGTCTCATGAATCATCTCTGCTAATTCTCTTGTCTCATTAATATTTCTGCTTATTCTCTTGTCTCATGAATCATCTCTGCTCATTCTCTTGTCTCATGAATTGTCTCTGCTCATTCTCTTGTCTCATGAATCATCTCTGCTAATTCTCTTGTCTCATTAATATTTCTGCTTATTCTCTTGGCTCATGAATCATTTCTGCTCATTCTCTTGTCTCATGAATTGTCTCTGCTCATTCTCTTGTCTCGTGAATTGTGTCTGCTCATTCTCTTGTCTCATGAATTGTCTCTGCTCATTCTCTTGTCTCATGAATTGTCTCTGCTCATTCTCTTGTCTCATGAATTGTCTCTGCTCATTCTCTTGTCTCATGAATTGTCTCTGCTCATTCTCTTGTCTCATGAATTGTCTCTGCTCATTCTCTTGTCTCATGAATTGTCTCTGCTCATTCTCTTGTCTCATGAATCGTCTCTGCTCATTCTCTTGTCTCATGAATTGTCTCTGCTCATTCTCTTGTCATGAATTGTCTCATGAATCATCTCTGCTCATGAATCGTCTCTTCTCTTGAATTGTCTCATGAATCTTGGGTCATCTCTGCTCATTCTCTTGTCTCATGAATTGTCTCTGCTCATTCTCTTGTCTCATGAATATGATATTTCTCTGCTCCTCTCTCTTGTCTCATGAAGCCCAAGCTGAAGATGCTGGTAGTTTCACCACAGCTGCTGTGGGTTATTTTATGACTGATTCATTATTGTTTTGTTATTTTATGACTGATTATTTTAAGACCTATTCACCCCACTGCTGTTGTGAGAGCTGTTGTCTATTGTGCAGAAACAAAACCCTCTATTTTTAATAACTTGTTAAAAGAGCCCACAACAGTTTTACTGTCGGCTTGCCCTTTCCCTCTAATCTGGCCTTTCAGCCCACTTTGTAAATGCATGTCTTTCTCATAATGTTTTGACTGCGGCCAGTAAGCAGCTCTAACCTTAGAGGATGCACTTTTAATCTGAGTCCCAACAGGAAAGTGACATCAGACTTCAACAAGTTGTGCCTGAGCCCCTGCCTGGGAATGCATTCCTCACTCTAATATCTTCATATTAATTAACACACAGGCCTTCCAGCTACCATTGAAAGTGAACGTCATGTTTCACTGTGTGAACCACAGCCATAGAAAGTGTACAGTACTGGTGGTGCGGAATAGTAGCACTGTTTATATAGGAAACATGAGGGGGAGAGAAACAGGAATTCTTTTTAAATATCAGAAGCTCCTTATTTCAGTGTTGGGATAATGCTGGAGAAAGGGATAGATAAGGGGTCAGTCAAGTGACAATCGTATTAAAAAATAAATGAATAAATAAATAACACATAGACAATGAAAAAAAAAAAAATATTACAATTTATATTGAATTTAATGCAATTTTGTTGTAGTAGTTAGTTTAACATTTATTGTAAAGCAATACCGCTGTGGAAGTAAATTATAGATGATGTACATGTTGATGGTGCCTGTTTGTAATGTAAAGAATGAGGTTAACTTTTCAATTATAATTCCAAATCTTCTGCGATGAAATGAAATCCCATAATAATCTGCCTGCAGTGCTTGACAGCTGGGCTGTCTCATCCCTGAAGCCTGCTTACAAATTGGTATTAGTGGCCCTAATAAAGGTGATTAGCATTGAGACCACAGACCCACTAAGTGACACTGCCAGCTAGACTCACATGGGCTGTCAGTCTCTGCAGCAGCTGTCACGATGCTATGCCACAGTGTTTTCATTGACAATTCATTGATCCTCATATTGTACTGCATTCTCCTTTACAGTAGCATAGGATTAGGTGGAGCTATTCTTGCTTAGCAAGAATAGCTTGCTTGCTTGCTTGTTTGAACTCTACTTTTCATTGTTAACATTACACTTTTAACTTTAAAGTCTGTTTCAAAGGTCTTTTCAAAATGTCCACTAGTGCACTGAGAGTGCAAGGATTGTTGCCCACATTGTCAAAGAGTTAACACAGCATAATGATACAGTCTGGAACAGAAAAGCCAGAGGATTTGTTATAAGGTTATTTATTAATTAATTAATGTATTTATTTATCTCTCTTCCTGCAGTGATTTAGAGGACAGATCTCAAATCCCGGTGCACTAGAGCAGACATTTTGAAAAGAGCTTTGAAACAGACTTTAAAGTTATAAGTGTAAAAAGGATGTTAACAATAAAAAGAAGACTGACAGGTATGTTATTTAAACAGTTGCAGCAGCACGTGGAACGCTAGATTACAGGTATGTTATTTAAACAGTTGCAGCAGCACGTGGAACGCTAGATTACAGGTATGTTATTTAAACAGTTGCAGCAGCACGTGGAACGCTAGATTACAGGTATGTTATTTAAACAGTTGCAGCAGCACGTGGAACGCTAGATTACAGGTATGTTATTTAAACAGTTGCAGCAGCACGTGGAACGCTAGATTACAGGTATGTTATTTAAACAGTTGCAGCAGCACGTGGAACGCTAGATTACAGGTATGTTATTTAAACAGTTGCAGCAGCACGTGGAACGCTAGATTACAGGTATGTTATTTAAACAATTGCAGCAGGACGTGGGGGTGTGGAACGCTAGATTATTCGGAACCCTGCTACTTCCTCTTTAACACAGACACTGCTCAGTTGATGAGATGGATTCAGGAAGTACATTTGAAGTGCTCAGTACTGTATGAGGGAACCACTTTTGAACTCCTAACTAGAAGATGTTCCCATTCACGTCAGTAACAGCACTGGAACAGATCGTATGTGTCTCTGCTATGAAGCACGCTCTCATCTGAAGTGGTTTTCAGACAGCTTAGACTAATTGAACTGCTCCTTGTTGTTTATTTTAGTTTCATACAGGCTTCATAATACTGTATCACACTGAATTAGATGTTGTGAGATGCTGAGACTAATGTGTTACAGGTGCAGGGTTTTCATGGTACTGTTTTTCATTTGCTTTACTTGGAATTGGTGATCCTTGTGTAAAAAGCAGATGAGGGGTTAATTACCTGGTATTGTGTTGCATAGTATTATTTGTTTATTTAGCAAACAGCTTTATCCAGGACGATTTATAGAGACTAGGGTGTGTGAAGTATGCATCAGCTACTCACAACAAAGCCTCACTCAAAAGACAGAGCACAAGGAGGGTCACACAGTAAGTCAGTGGCTGAGCTGGCATTTAAACCGAGGATTTCCTGACTACAAACCCATTTCTTTATCCACTGGACCACACTGCCTCCTCTTTTGCCATTTTGTTTGTAGTTGTTATCGTCGTCGTTGTCGTTGCGTTTGTTTTTGGGTAAATCTGCCAGATTCCATCGTTTGTAATCATTTTTCATTTTCAATCATTTTGCTACCCGGATTTTTGCATATTATGGTTTTGTTTTGCAGCATAAACAAATGTCGTAATTAGGACCAGGCTGCTTATTTATTTTACAACCATACAATGAGTCAGTTATTGCAAAGGTACAATAGGCCAATGATACAAAGATCATTTATTAAATGCATTGTTAATATATAAATATAAACATACATCAACATAAAAATGATAGTAATAAAATGACACAGATTTACCTTAACCCTGGATCTACAAAGATTTCCTGAGCTGTGTGCCAGCAGGCAGATAGCATTGGGTCACTTCCACCTGCGAGTAGCCATACGATTGTGTGCTTTCATTCTCTCATGGTTAATAATATATGGCTAAGTGATTATAATGGTGTTGATTTCAACTTTTACCTCCCTCCATTCAGACATATTGGAGCCCTACCCTCTGCCTCATAATAGGACTCCAAGCTCCTGTTATGAAAAAAAAATATGTTTTTACATTCTGACAAAAACAACTGTGCAGATGAAAAAATGCATTTTTTAAAGGAGCAGATACTGTGAGACACATGTTTTCCTGCATTTGCCTGTTTATACAGTTTTACAGAGTGTTTGTATCTTGGTTGGGGGGTGCACTGAAGAGTTGCAAGAGCATCAGCATGTCAATCCAGTAAATCCAGCACATTACAAACTCAGCTTCTTAGTCCTACCATTCTTTAAAAACAATATGCCTTTCAAGAGTGCTATTCATTTATTTATCAAATGAGTTCTCTTGTGTAATATTGTTATATAATCATTGTGGGCTTTTCTTTTGCTGAGCAGTATACTTCTCAGTCCAGCAGTTCCTAAAATCGCGCTGCTCCGAGGTTACACACTCTCTGGCCTTTCATACTGCTCTAGGTTACACACTGCTCTAAGGTTACATAGAGCTCGTGAGGCTGTGTTTTTTGGATGTTTTGAGCTTGTGTAACATTCTTGTTTATCGTTATAGTCCTCAGTGTTTTTGCTGGGTTTGTTGTGCTGGTTTGGTTGTGGAGTTCTCGTGTGAGTTTTGTCTCTTTCTGAATCCTGTGTGGAGTAACCGACCCTAAACCCAGAATTCCTAGCACCTTATCTGCTCTCTGACTCATTTATTCCCCTCACGTGAACCTCTTAGACAAAACAGACTCCTGGGAACCTGTTCCTCTAAGTTGTTTCCCTCAAAGGTGCAATCTGAAATACAAATGTAACGGAAAACATGGCAGCAAATTCACATAACTATTAGGAAATAATTTAGGTGAACTTGAGTGTCCTTAAACGACCCCATTGAGTTTTCTCAGATTTGACAGCACTGTTCTGTACCTTTATGCAATACATGGCTGTTATTGTCTTGTCAGTTTCTTAGCTAGAAAATGAATACATTTATTTATATTCAATATCTAAAACAACTGTATTTGCCTTGCTAATTGCTGGATCTTTATCACCCTCCCTTTCTTTATCTTATTTATATTTTCTTTTGCGTTTGCCCTGCTGTTCTGTGGTTGCTGATCCTGGGCGGGGTAGCCACTCCAGGACAGCCCTCTCCAGGTCTCTCATCTACAGCTACACTCTGTGCCTCCAGTTTTCAGTGCTTTATAACTGAGCAGTATTGGCTGGGCTTCAAACACAATCAGATATCTGTACAATATCCCTGCTAGCTAGTGTCTCTCTCTCTCTCTCTCTCTCTCTCTCTCTCTCTCTCGCTCTCTCTCGCTCTCTCTCGCTCTCTCTCTCTCTCTCTCTCTCGCTCTCTCTCTCTCTCTCACTCACTCTGTCTGTCTAACTCAGGAAGTTAATTGTTTAATCAAACACAAACATCAACATTATGCTTGGGGTGTGTTCCAGACACAGAGACTAGACTGCCATTTAACACACTGTGATGTCATTCACATCAAACCAACATATTTATAATTTCTCAGTTGTCTTATGAGTCAGGACCTTTCTGGGCAATTCATTTGTTCCATGGAATTTAAATTTGTTGTACATGTCAAACTAACATGACTGCATTGTACTCTGTACCCTGAACACGCTGCTTTATTTCTGCTGGTCAGCACCGTCAGAAATAAGGAGGCAGTGTCTTCAAGTGTCTATGGCTAACAGATGGTATATGTAAGGCTCTGTGCCTTATCCATTTCGGTTTACTTTTGTAACAATGTAATAGAAGCTAACTTGACGTGAAACAAAGCAACAGTTTGTTACCAAGGTCGCCCTCTCAGCTTTAATTTCCACGTTACATTTTCTTGCAAGTGCTGATGCATTAATATGACCATACCTGATTTAATTGCAGGTTCACTGAATGAGTCCTTACAGACATTAGGATAATGCAAAGTGCTGTTATCTAAAAATGCAAACGTGACAGTATTGTAATGTTAGGATCTTTGTATTTGCTAAATAATGTCTCAATGTGTCTTCTGGGACTGCCTGCATGCAATATTTTCTGTTTGTATATGATAAGACATTACCAGAACATACAGTCCTATTGTTGTACTATAATGGTCCTGTGTTATAGAAAGATACTTTGATGATGGTAATACAATACACCACAGTAACAATTTGCTGGCAATAAACGTTTTTTTTTTTTTTTGTTTGGTGATGTAACAATATTTCAGGTGTTCTTTCTTTAATTGCATACTTAAATGACAAAGATTCTTTGTCACCAATGGCCCTGTGAATTCATACTCTTCATTAGCAGGGACAATTTGATACTTGTTAAAGAAGTAGTCACTGTACAGATCAAATAGATAAGAGGGAGGTTTTTGAGACAAAACGTTTCCTCGTAACCTGATAGATTTGACTTGCCTGGAGCAATTGATGTATACTTGTTTATGTTTTAGTCAAGGGCTGTCTGATAGATTTGAGTACTACACAAGACTTGGAAAGCCGCATGAACACTTAGCTGAGGTGTGTTGTAGTCTTTTTCGGCTCCTAGTCACACAAAGAAACAGGATACTTCACTCTGAAACCTAGGAGTTTTTTTTTTTTTGTATATGTTTTTACTCAAATGAAACATACATAGAAAATGAATTCTGATACAAAAACACATAAAATGAAGAGCACTGATATCTGTATATTGTATTATATCTGCAATAAGGCAAACCCAATGCCAGGGTTTAGGACTTTAATTGGAAGGCTGGCTTGAACAAGGATGTGAGTGTTGACGGCTCGGTGGGTAGTATATTGACCTCTGAACTCAGGGTCAAAGGCTGAGATCCTGCCAGGATGGAGTTGGCTGGATTCCATTCATCGAGCTGCTGGAGGAGGTATGGCATCAAACTGAGGCTCGAGGGTCTTTAAGAATACTGGAGACCCATGGCCTGTGTCAAAGAGAGATGAAACAACAACACTCCCAAAGCAGAAAACGTATCTGTAACAAACACCTATTCAAACGTGCAGGTATGAACACACCCACTGAATACACCAGCTTCCAGACAAATGATACTCCCCAACCACCATGCACACGCACACACATACACACCTCTGAAAAACACGGGAGGCACAGGGCCTGGGGGGGTGTAAGCGGGTTCCATGTTTCAGTCTTATTAAACAGCTGATAGTAAAGCAGAGGCTTGTTAGGTAATGCCTGCTTGATCTTCTCTAACCTTTCACATGATGGCACCCTATAAACCTCACAAGCCAAACCCTGCATTCACACTGGATTAAAATAAGGTCTTTCAGTCAGAAGTAAGCACGACTTTCTTCAGTACATGACCTCGGTGTTGCAGACAAAGTCACATTATGCATGCTTTGTTGTGGACTCTACAGAGTCTATACAAGCAATCTGAATTTTGCTGCTGTTTTAAATAATAATTCAAGGGCCCAAGGTTATGAAAGAAGCATCCAGCATTGCATGTTAGATGATTTAGTTTATATCACTGAAAAAACTCAGGAAGGTTAATATTGATTCACAATACATAATAGTGGTACTGAGATCTACAACTGTCTATGGATCTAATCAATATATCTTCCCCTGTTGCTCTACTTGATTAGGTAGCTTGCAAAGATCTAGGAATCTTGAAACATGATGGTTGACTTAAAAATGCAAGCATATTTGAAAATTTTACTGTGAAACTACTTTCTGCTGTGTCAGCATTGATCAGTCTCACTAGTCTACTTCAGAATTCATGCTCACAGGAGTATGTTTTCCCTTTTAGGTGACCTAATAAGTTTGGATCCATGTAAACTTATTCCTAACACTAAGAACTGCAAACTTGCACAGAGCATTAACAGATACTCTCCGACCCGGTAGTCTGGCACAGGATCCCAGTTCTACTTGACCGGGAGCATGCAAACATTAGAAAAGCAAAATTAGCAGTTCTTGTTGGCAGTCTTGCAGTCTAAGCTTTTCTTCACATAAAAAGCTGTGGGACAAACAAACAGCTACAGGAAGAAAACAATGAGTTCATGAGGAAAGCCACGGGGCTCTAAGTTTGATCTGAGGCATTCTGCAGCCTTGGCTTCACTTCCAAAGAAGATGCTTCTCTTATGGAGGCAAGATGCTAATCAGGAATTAGCCTTCTTTAATGAGAAGAAATAAGAGCCGAGACTTCAAAAATGATTACTAAGAGATAAGATTTAAATGGTTTAATGTGCCCGTTGATCTGATAAGAGCCTTTGTTTGATCGGATTGACCCACAGAGCTGTTGTTAATGTGTGTGATTCGAATGAATCCTAAGAGTATTCCTCTTATTGCAATTGAAAGATGTTTTGGAAACCACGTTCGTTAAAGATGGGTTTTATAGTCTTAAAACATAAAGGATTCTGTTAGGGGACTTAAGGATAAACCTCCAAAATCAGGAATTGGTAGCAATGCCAGTATCTTTTAGACATGAGCTGTAATATAGAAGTGCTCTGGGTTAGGGGATCATGAACGGACAATATGTCCAGGTGTTCATGTAGAGAAGCAAGATTAGGAATGATTTGTGTGCACGGTATGGGTCACACTTGATGGACAAATGGGGATGATACAGAACATATGTTGCATACTCTTTTCATGTCACCAGAGATACCTTTTACTGTTTCAGTACAAACCATTATGTTATATCTTTAATAAAATGAATCAAGTTACTATTAAAGGTCTGCTGTGTTGGGTTTAATATCAATGTGGTGTTATACTTCATATTCAGCCACATGTTTTCACACTTGAAATGTCTTCCATTTTAAAGTGTAGTCAAGCTGAAATGACTTCACTTTTTCATTTTAGTCCGATATGAACAAGCGAATGTAACTAACCCACTGTAAACGTAGACAGAGCTTGGGTCTTAACAAACCTCGTGACAGCTGGACCCTGAACGCACTCTTCCGATACTCCAGTAACCTCGTTCTTTTCTTTCCTTTTCTCTCTTTGCATTCTAGCGGCAGCAGATTGATGCAACCCAACAAAAGCACCCAATGCAGATTCAGGACTTCAATGAAATCCTTCGCCGCATTTCAGTGTGGCTTGACAGGTCAACAACCATGGAGCGATCGGATTATTATTATTATTATTATTATTATTATTATTATTATTATTATTATTATTATTATTATTATTGTTGTTGTTGTTGTTGTTATTATTATTAAATAATAGGCTGAGCAGGATGTGAAGTCGTCGGAACAGGAGCTTTGTCAGTTAAGATTTGTCTTTTTTTAAGAACCTTTGTCGATAAACTAGATACTGTACAATATATATAAAATATGGGTAGAGTTTTGTCTACACTTTTAGGAAGTGAATGCATCAAGAACACGTGTCTCATGTTTCCTGAATGACAGTTTCCATTATGAACTAATACATTCATTATCACATCCAAAAGAAAGCCAGTCATTAGGTGGCAAAATTCTCAAAGCTTTTTACTCCAAATTGCCATTTGGTGCATTGAAGAAAGGGAAAGCTATGACTGTGGAAAGCAGACAAGTGTGCACTGTGTGACCCTCTATACCAGAACACCTTCACAGGATTCAATTTGCTTCTGTGTACGGGGCATTGGCAGGGTGCGTTCATTTCTTTGTCAGTAGAGTCAGTATGAAAGCCACTAACCTGAGTCAAAGTAGTGGTAGAATTCTATTAAAATAAATAAATCAAATAAAAAGTACCTACTTGGTATCAAATTTATGCAAATTTATGCAAATGCGACATGCGTACAGTTGACATAGTAATTTAGCTTGGGCTGGGGTTTTCACATGCATGCTTGACATTGACGAGAACACAAAGAGTCTTTGTTCTTACACTTGATTGAAACGAACAATATATCAGGGTTGATTTATTTCAGACAGGTTTCCATTGTTTCCAATTAGGATCGTTTGACGTAGAGGGTAGATGCACTTTAGTTCAAGTTGCAAGTTTCATTAGAGATTCTGGATGATCATCAGTTTCCAACTCAGAGGTTAGGAATAAAGATGCTATCATCATTTTGGATGATATGCTTAGGTCATGATCTACGTCTTAAATATATAAAATATACTTCATATCAAAGTTGCAAAATCCTGGGCCACAATGTTGATGCTTGACAAATCTAAATCTTTATCGGAACGGTTGCGTCATTCATGATAGCGGCTTGGCAACCAGACGTCCTGCTGAGCAACATCTACGCCCAGGTGTTTTGGTCTGGGCTTGTTTAATGGAGTCCAGCCCAACAGGGAGACATGGCTCTTCCTTTCTCAGCTGACAACCAAACCCGCCAACCATCTCCTCGCTGCAACTTTCAAATGCAAGGAGAAACGATTGAAGACTGGATTTAAGAGGGAGCACCCACTACTGCAGGCAACAGCTTTCAGGGTCTGCATTCCGAGAGGTTTTAATTATTCTGTGGCACTGCGAGGGAGTATCTAACCTGTCCAGGGAGAGAGCGTATTGAGGTGGACTTGACATTAGGACTGGATTGGAACCTAGCAAACTGTACAGATCAGAATGACTTCAGAGATGAAAGCCTGTGGTTTGCATTCATGGGGAGATGTTGCCTTAGCTTGGCTTCCAAGTCTAGGGTGTTCCAGGGTAGATGACTAATAATTGAGGAAAGGAAAGAATAAATGTAGCTTCCAACTTTACAAGCAGGGGGAGGGAGGGGTCCTGTTCTGCTATACCACACTAAAGCGAATAAAGTCTTCCTACCAGAGCCAATTCGTGACTGAATACTGGCCAAGAACGACACAAACAGAAAGAAGGAAAGTGAAGGAAAGTGGTTGAGTCATGTGCTTGTTCTAAACATGGCACAACATGCTGTGGCACGCTACGGTGTTTTCAAAGCCTTGAGCCTCGTTTTCATATGTTATATACAGCACATTTAGTCCTGGGTCATTTATGAAATAAGATGTATAAATTTGTTTTTCAAAAAATAAATAAAACAGACCTTAAAGTGGCTACGACACCTCAGACACAACTTGTACAAAATAAATAGAGCGAAACTCCAGTAACCCATTGGAGGTATTGACACATCTCTGTGCCCAATATTTTTCATATAATTTGTGAATAAAACCGTGTTTGAATTCCACACTTGAGTGGGCTACTCTTAGTCCCGGTAAAGGTGGATATGACATCATCGAAGGAAGGAGAAGGTGCAAATTCACTAGTGAACATTGAAATCTCGTGTCTTTCATTTTAAAAATGATCTGCAAAAATAAGGCAGAGTGCTAATTGTGTGTGGCGTTTGGATGTTCTCAGTCACATAAAGATAACGTGACTCTCTTTAAATTCTCAAAGGACTTAGCAAATGGGACAAACAGGTGCAGAGGATGAGATCTAATTGACGTGCAAAGCCATCGTCAGATTTGTGTAGTGACCACTTTGAGTTAAACCATTTTTTATGTTGCAATTGTGTGTAAGTCCTCAATGTCCTGGAAGAATAAAAAAGGAGCAGTATCGTGTATTTTCATGTGGCCGCTCTCTGTCACCCATTTGATTGTTTTTGCTTCTGTTTCTAAGCAATACCTGCCGTGTCAAACAACTTTAAGAGTAACGTTTAAATGCAAATTTAAATATATAGCCCTGTAAGTGTCAGTTTATTATTATTATTATTATTATTATTATTATTATTATTATTATTATTATTATTATTATTATTATTATTATTTCATTTTTTCAAAAAGTGCTGTATATGAATAGTCTGTAGATCTGTCATGTCAAAGAATCTTCTTGGGACTTTTTTAGTAAATTAACATTCATACAACAAAACAAGTCTTCGAAGTCTCCTGAGATATATAGGTTCAAAGCATAAAACTTAGGAACATCACACGCATACAAGCTCTCACACACAGATAAAACCAGACCTCTTTCATGTTCGTCCCATGGGTTGCAGTTGTGCTCCATTGAAAAAAATCAGAGAAAGCAATCTGCTTCTCCTTCAATGATGTCACGCCCCTCGGCTGAATTTTCAGGAAGTTTTCAAGAAGTAAGACACTCAAGACGATTTCTCTTTATAATTAGTAGGCCTCATAGATACTGAAACTAGTTATTTTGGTAAATGTAAAAATCCATGTCATAGATGCTTTATAGAAAAAGAAAACAGTGAATTCCTTAAATATCTTAATTAATGTAACCATGCCGTTGCATTGCCATGTTTTTGTAGCAAAATGCATAACAGCCAGACAAACAGCTGAGCCATGGGCTCTGGTCTGTCTTCTCTACAGAGGTGGAGAGTATGTCACGCCTCTCCTATCATATTTCACATGCCTTGCATTAAAATGTCTGACCAGGTCAGTCTTTCTCGCTGCTTCACTTTTCTTGGTTTCCATAGAACCGATCTTGTCAAAAGAGAAACCCGTCCTATTATAGCTTGATAGCACACCCAAACCCTTTCATCACGAGGATTGTAGTGATAATATACGGTCCTATTATAGCTTGATAGCACACCCAAACCCTTTCATCACGAGGATTGTAGTGATAATATACGGTCCTATTATAGCTTGATAGCACACCCAAACCCTTTCATCACGAGGATTGTGGTGATAATATACGGTCCTATTATAGCTTGATAGCACACCCAAACCCTTTCATCACGAGGATTGTAGTGATAATATACGGTCCTATTATAGCTTGATAGCACACCCAAACCCTTTCATCACGAGGATTGTAGTGATAATATACGGTCCTATTATAGCTTGATAGCACACCCAAACCCTTTCATCACGAGGATTGTAGTGATAATATACGGTCCTATTATAGCTTGATAGCACACCCAAACCCTTTCATCACGAGGATTGTAGTGATAATATACGGTCCTATTATAGCTTGATAGCACACCCAAACCCTTTCATCACGAGGATTGTGGTGATAATATACGGTCCTATTATAGCTTGATAGCACACCCAAACCCTTTCATCACGAGGATTGTAGTGATAATATACGGTCCTATTATAGCTTGATAGCACACCCAAACCCTTTCATCACGAGGATTGTAGTGATAATATACGGTCCTATTATAGCTTGATAGCACACCCAAACCCTTTCATCACGAGGATTGTAGTGATAATATACGGTCCTATTATAGCTTGATAGCACACCCAAACCCTTTCATCACGAGGATTGTGGTGATAATATACGGTCCTATTATAGCTTGATAGCACACCCAAACCCTTTCATCACCAGGATTGTGGTGATAATATACGGTCCTATTATAGCTTGATAGCACACCCAAACCCTTTCATCACGAGGATTGTGGTGATAATATACGGTCCTATTATAGCTTGATAGCACACCCAAACCCTTTCATCACGAGGATTGTGGTGATAATATACGGTCCTATTATAGCTTGATAGCACACCCAAACCCTTTCATCACGAGGATTGTAGTGATAATATACGGTCCTATTATAGCTTGATAGCACACCCAAACCCTTTCATCACGAGGATTGTGGTGATAATATACGGTCCTATTATAGCTTGATAGCACACCCAAACCCTTTCATCACGAGGATTGTGGTGATAATATACGGTCCTATTATAGCTTGATAGCACACCCAAACCCTTTCATCACGAGGATTGTGGTGATAATATACGGTCCTATTATAGCTTGATAGCACACCCAAACCCTTTCATCACGAGGATTGTGGTGATAATATACGGTCCTATTATAGCTTGATAGCACACCCAAACCCTTTCATCACGAGGATTGTGGTGATAATATACGGTCCTATTATAGCTTGATAGCACACCCAAACCCTTTCATCACGAGGATTGTGGTGATAATATACGGTCCTATTATAGCTTGATAGCACACCCAAACCCTTTCATCACGAGGATTGTGGTGATAATATACGGTCCTATTATAGCTTGATAGCACACCCAAACCCTTTCATCACGAGGATTGTGGTGATAATATACGGTCCTATTATAGCTTGATAGCACACCCAAACCCTTTCATCACGAGGATTGTAGTGATAATATACGGTCCTATTATAGCTTGATAGCACACCCAAACCCTTTCATCACGAGGATTGTAGTGATAATATACGGTCCTATTATAGCTTGATAGCACACCCAAACCCTTTCATCACGAGGATTGTGGTGATAATATACGGTCCTATTATAGCTTGATAGCACACCCAAACCCTTTCATCACGAGGATTGTAGTGATAATATACGGTCCTATTATAGCTTGATAGCACACCCAAACCCTTTCATCACGAGGATTGTAGTGATAATATACGGTCCTATTATAGCTTGATAGCACACCCAAACCCTTTCATCACGAGGATTGTGGTGATAATATACGGTCCTATTATAGCTTGATAGCACACCCAAACCCTTTCATCACGAGGATTGTGGTGATAATATACGGTCCTATTATAGCTTGATAGCACACCCAAACCCTTTCATCACGAGGATTGTAGTGATAATATACGGTCCTATTATAGCTTGATAGCACACCCAAACCCTTTCATCACGAGGATTGTAGTGATAATATACGGTCCTATTATAGCTTGATAGCACACCCAAACCCTTTCATCACGAGGATTGTGGTGATAATATACGGTCCTATTATAGCTTGATAGCACACCCAAACCCTTTCATCACGAGGATTGTAGTGATAATATACGGTCCTATTATAGCTTGATAGCACACCCAAACCCTTTCATCACGAGGATTGTGGTGATAATATACGGTCCTATTATAGCTTGATAGCACACCCAAACCCTTTCATCACGAGGATTGTGGTGATAATATACGGTCCTATTATAGCTTGATAGCACACCCAAACCCTTTCATCACGAGGATTGTGGTGATAATATACGGTCCTATTATAGCTTGATAGCACACCCAAACCCTTTCATCACGAGGATTGTAGTGATAATATACGGTCCTATTATAGCTTGATAGCACACCCAAACCCTTTCATCACGAGGATTGTAGTGATAATATACGGTCCTATTATAGCTTGATAGCACACCCAAACCCTTTCATCACGAGGATTGTAGTGATAATATACGGTCCTATTATAGCTTGATAGCACACCCAAACCCTTTCATCACGAGGATTGTGGTGATAATATACGGTCCTATTATAGCTTGATAGCACACCCAAACCCTTTCATCACGAGGATTGTGGTGATAATATACGGTCCTATTATAGCTTGATAGCACACCCAAACCCTTTCATCACGAGGATTGTAGTGATAATATACGGTCCTATTATAGCTTGATAGCACACCCAAACCCTTTCATCACGAGGATTGTAGTGATAATATACGGTCCTATTATAGCTTGATAGCACACCCAAACCCTTTCATCACGAGGATTGTGGTGATAATATACGGTCCTATTATAGCTTGATAGCACACCCAAACCCTTTCATCACGAGGATTGTAGTGATAATATACGGTCCTATTATAGCTTGATAGCACACCCAAACCCTTTCATCACGAGGATTGTGGTGATAATATACGGTCCTATTATAGCTTGATAGCACACCCAAACCCTTTCATCACGAGGATTGTGGTGATAATATACGGTCCTATTATAGCTTGATAGCACACCCAAACCCTTTCATCACGAGGATTGTGGTGATAATATACGGTCCTATTATAGCTTGATAGCACACCCAAACCCTTTCATCACGAGGATTGTGGTGATAATATACGGTCCTATTATAGCTTGATAGCACACCCAAACCCTTTCATCACGAGGATTGTGGTGATAATATACGGTCCTATTATAGCTTGATAGCACACCCAAACCCTTTCATCACGAGGATTGTGGTGATAATATACGGTCCTATTATAGCTTGATAGCACACCCAAACCCTTTCATCACGAGGATTGTGGTGATAATATACGGTCCTATTATAGCTTGATAGCACACCCAAACCCTTTCATCACGAGGATTGTAGTGATAATATACGGTCCTATTATAGCTTGATAGCACACCCAAACCCTTTCATCACGAGGATTGTAGTGATAATATACGGTCCTATTATAGCTTGATAGCACACCCAAACCCTTTCATCACGAGGATTGTGGTGATAATATACGGTCCTATTATAGCTTGATAGCACACCCAAACCCTTTCATCACGAGGATTGTAGTGATAATATACGGTCCTATTATAGCTTGATAGCACACCCAAACCCTTTCATCACGAGGATTGTGGTGATAATATACGGTCCTATTATAGCTTGATAGCACACCCAAACCCTTTCATCACGAGGATTGTGGTGATAATATACGGTCCTATTATAGCTTGATAGCACACCCAAACCCTTTCATCACGAGGATTGTGGTGATAATATACGGTCCTATTATAGCTTGATAGCACACCCAAACCCTTTCATCACGAGGATTGTGGTGATAATATACGGTCCTATTATAGCTTGATAGCACACCCAAACCCTTTCATCACGAGGATTGTAGTGATAATATACGGTCCTATTATAGCTTGATAGCACACCCAAACCCTTTCATCACGAGGATTGTAGTGATAATATACGATCCTATTATAGCTTGATAGCACACCCAAACCCTCTCATCACGAGGATTGTAGTGATAATATACGGTCCTATTATAGCTTGATAGCACACCCAAACCCTTTCATCACGAGGATTGTAGTGATAATATACGGTCCTATTATAGCTTGATAGCACACCCAAACCCTTTCATCACGAGGATTGTGGTGATAATATACGGTCCTATTATAGCTTGATAGCACACCCAAACCCTTTCATCACGAGGATTGTGGTGATAATATACGGTCCTATTATAGCTTGATAGCACACCCAAATCATCACGAGGATTGTAGTGATAATATACGATCCTATTATAGCTTGATAGCACACCCAAACCCTTTCATCACGAGGATTGTGTGATAATATACGATCCTATTATAGCTTGATAGCACACCCAAACCCTCTCATCACGAGGATTGTAGTGATAATATACGATCCTATTATAGCTTGATAGCACACCCAAACCCTTTCATCACGAGGATTGTAGTGATAATATACGGTCCTATTATAGCTTGATAGCACACCCAAACCCTTTCATCACGAGGATTGTAGTGATAATATACGGTCCTATTATAGCTTGATAGCACACCCAAACCCTTTCATCACGAGGATTGTAGTGATAATATACGGTCCTATTATAGCTTGATAGCACACCCAAACCCTTTCATCACGAGGATTGTAGTGATAATATACGGTCCTATTATAGCTTGATAGCACACCCAAACCCTTTCATCACGAGGATTGTAGTGATAATATACGGTCCTATTATAGCTTGATAGCACACCCAAACCCTTTCATCACGAGGATTGTAGTGATAATATACGATCCTATTATAGCTTGATAGCACACCCAAACCCTCTCATCACGAGGATTGTAGTGATAATATACGATCCTATTATAGCTTGATAGCACACCCAAACCCTCTCATCACGAGGATTGTAGTGATAATATACGATCCTATTATAGCTTGATAGCACACCCAAACCCTTTCATCACGAGGATTGTAGTGATAATATACGGTCCTATTATAGCTTGATAGCACACCCAAACCCTTTCATCACGAGGATTGTAGTGATAATATACGGTCCTATTATAGCTTGATAGCACACCCAAACCCTTTCATCACGAGGATTGTAGTGATAATATACGGTCCTATTATAGCTTGATAGCACACCCAAACCCTCTCATCACGAGGATTGTAGTGATAATATACGGTCCTATTATAGCTTGATAGCACACCCAAACCCTTTCATCACGAGGATTGTAGTGATAATATACGGTCCTATTATAGCTTGATAGCACACCCAAACCCTCTCATCACGAGGATTGTGGTGATAATATACGGTCCTATTATAGCTTGATAGCACACCCAAACCCTTTCATCACGAGGATTGTGGTGATAATATACGGTCCTATTATAGCTTGATAGCACACCCAAACCCTTTCATCACGAGGATTGTGGTGATAATATACGGTCCTATTATAGCTTGATAGCACACCCAAACCCTTTCATCACGAGGATTGTAGTGATAATATACGGTCCTATTATAGCTTGATAGCACACCCAAACCCTTTCATCACGAGGATTGTAGTGATAATATACGGTCCTATTATAGCTTGATAGCACACCCAAACCCTTTCATCACGAGGATTGTAGTGATAATATACGGTCCTATTATAGCTTGATAGCACACCCAAACCCTTTCATCACGAGGATTGTGGTGATAATATACGGTCCTATTATAGCTTGATAGCACACCCAAACCCTTTCATCACGAGGATTGTAGTGATAATATACGGTCCTATTATAGCTTGATAGCACACCCAAACCCTTTCATCACGAGGATTGTAGTGATAATATACGGTCCTATTATAGCTTGATAGCACACCCAAACCCTTTCATCACGAGGATTGTAGTGATAATATACGGTCCTATTATAGCTTGATAGCACACCCAAACCCTTTCATCACGAGGATTGTAGTGATAATATACGGTCCTATTATAGCTTGATAGCACACCCAAACCCTTTCATCACGAGGATTGTAGTGATAATATACGGTCCTATTATAGCTTGATAGCACACCCAAACCCTTTCATCACGAGGATTGTAGTGATAATATACGGTCCTATTATAGCTTGATAGCACACCCAAACCCTTTCATCACGAGGATTGTAGTGATAATATACGGTCCTATTATAGCTTGATAGCACACCCAAACCCTTTCATCACGAGGATTGTAGTGATAATATACGGTCCTATTATAGCTTGATAGCACACCCAAACCCTTTCATCACGAGGATTGTAGTGATAATATACGGTCCTATTATAGCTTGATAGCACACCCAAACCCTTTCATCACGAGGATTGTAGTGATAATATACGATCCTATTATAGCTTGATAGCACACCCAAACCCTCTCATCACGAGGATTGTAGTGATAATATACGGTCCTATTATAGCTTGATAGCACACCCAAACCCTTTCATCACGAGGATTGTAGTGATAATATACGGTCCTATTATAGCTTGATAGCACACCCAAACCCTTTCATCACGAGGATTGTGGTGATAATATACGGTCCTATTATAGCTTGATAGCACACCCAAACCCTTTCATCACGAGGATTGTGGTGATAATATACGGTCCTATTATAGCTTGATAGCACACCCAAACCCTTTCATCACGAGGATTGTGGTGATAATATACGGTCCTATTATAGCTTGATAGCACACCCAAACCCTTTCATCACGAGGATTGTAGTGATAATATACGGTCCTATTATAGCTTGATAGCACACCCAAACCCTTTCATCACGAGGATTGTAGTGATAATATACGGTCCTATTATAGCTTGATAGCACACCCAAACCCTTTCATCACGAGGATTGTAGTGATAATATACGGTCCTATTATAGCTTGATAGCACACCCAAACCCTTTCATCACGAGGATTGTAGTGATAATATACGGTCCTATTATAGCTTGATAGCACACCCAAACCCTTTCATCACGAGGATTGTAGTGATAATATACGGTCCTATTATAGCTTGATAGCACACCCAAACCCTTTCATCACGAGGATTGTAGTGATAATATACGGTCCTATTATAGCTTGATAGCACACCCAAACCCTTTCATCACGAGGATTGTAGTGATAATATACGGTCCTATTATAGCTTGATAGCACACCCAAACCCTTTCATCACGAGGATTGTAGTGATAATATACGGTCCTATTATAGCTTGATAGCACACCCAAACCCTTTCATCACGAGGATTGTAGTGATAATATACGGTCCTATTATAGCTTGATAGCACACCCAAACCCTTTCATCACGAGGATTGTAGTGATAATATACGGTCCTATTATAGCTTGATAGCACACCCAAACCCTTTCATCACGAGGATTGTAGTGATAATATACGGTCCTATTATAGCTTGATAGCACACCCAAACCCTTTCATCACGAGGATTGTAGTGATAATATACGGTCCTATTGTAGCTTGATAGCACACCGAAACCCTTTCATCACGAGGATTGTAGTGATAATATACGGTCCTATTATAGCTTGATAGCACACCCAAACCCTTTCATCACGAGGATTGTGGTGATAATATACGGTCCTATTATAGCTTGATAGCACACCCAAACCCTTTCATCACGAGGATTGTGGTGATAATATACGGTCCTATTATAGCTTGATAGCACACCCAAACCCTTTCATCACGAGGATTGTAGTGATAATATACGGTCCTATTATAGCTTGATAGCACACCCAAACCCTTTCATCACGAGGATTGTGGTGATAATATACGGTCCTATTATAGCTTGATAGCACACCCAAACCCTTTCATCACGAGGATTGTGGTGATAATATAATCCTATTATAGCTTGATAGCACACCCAAACCCTTTCATCACGAGGATTGTAGTGATAATATACCAAACAGTAATTCCAGTTAAACATTAGTACCACCAATTAAACCTGTTCAAATCTTTCTGAGACTATTTTCTTGCTTCTTTGGTCAAACCTGTATGTATTTAAACTCTTTTAATAATTTCTCCATTTTGCTGTCCATTGCAAAACACAAGGTTAATTGAAATACCTTGTTAAACTGGGCTAATGTCAGGCTGTTAGCCCATCTGTGGCTGCAGACGGTGCCCCTGAAAATCTGCTACAAATTATCTTCTGTTGTAGCTTCTTGCTATAAAGTTCACTGGGTAATTTAGCCTTCTCCTTACACATGGCAGGGTAAAAAAAGTTTAGGACAAGATTTTTTTTTTTTTTTTTTTTCAAGAACTAATGCACTAGGCTAATGATCCGGACAGCAGCGGGCGTTAAAAGCACTGTACTTGAACTCTTTCATAGTTGTGCTGCTTCACTTGAGGGGTGATTTTATAACCCTTTATTAACCTCAATAATAATGTGGTGGAAGGATATATTAGAGCAGGTCTGAGGCACATTTTAAATGCATTGGTATGAAGCCAGTCCCTGTCAGGATGTGAGGGGTGTGGTGTGGGTGTTGACGTCAGGTTTCAGGAAAGCAGTACACAAAAGACAGGAATGGGTGGCAAAACTGCATTGCTGCGCTCGTATTTATTAATCAAAATAAAGACTTCAAACCATAAACAAATGGGCACAAGGGCCAAAGCAACAAAACATAAATGAATGCATACACGATTACAGGCAGCAATCACACACTTACTCTCTATGTCTCTCCAAACCACTCCACACACACAAAGGATTTCTCCAGCCTTTTATAGTCTATGGTTGGAGCCCAATTAATCAGTAATTAACAATACCTAATTAAGGCTCCAGCCACATTCTCACATGTATTTCTGGCAGGGAGGAATTTAACCCCCTCCCTACCGATCCAAAACAAACCAGAACAAAATCATAATAATAATAGAAACAAATACATACATATATATATACAAAAATGGAAATAAATCATAACACAATAATATATCTACATATAAAGGGACGGGCACTTGGTCCTGTAGTTCATAGAGAAGCCATGAGGTGCATCTTGATCTGGTGCTGTGCTTCCTGTTCTACATTCCCCTGTACATCAATACTGCTACTGTAATACTGTGCTTTATCACATAAAAGAAGCGACAGTGAATGGGTAGCCTTGCCATGTCCCTTGTACTGTGTGCAGAAACATGAAAATGGGCCTTAAAATCTGTGGCAATCAGGAGAGTGAGCCCCATGAGTGCACCCAAAACCGTAGGAGAGTTTAGAGTTTTACATAAAGGGATACCCCTAATTTTTATAAGGGCCAAGCAACTCATTTGAAAGATGATCCGCTACAGGTCTGAATCTCGGCTGTAGAGAATGTGACCCCCAGCTCATACCTAAACTGCAGGTGAATCTACCGCAGATTCCCCACACCAGGGAAGGTGTCTGAATTATTTATAGTTTCAACTGTCCTTCCCCAGCATCTGTCAGCACTACAGATTTCCAAAGAATTCGCCACTTTTGAAAGGATTAGCCATAAATCGTTTTGTTCGAAAATGAGTCTCTTGGAACAGCAGTGACAATGAACGCAGACAAGGTACATTGAAAATATTAGAGGTCACTTTGAATCAACAAGTGAGCTTTTCAAAAATAAAATATGATGACATATTTACATAAATTGCAGAGCAAAAGCAGATGGTGATCTCCAGGCGCCTGAATACCCGGCTGTCTGAAGACTTGCCTTATTTTTCCTAAAGGCCACTCAGAGTTTGCAGCAGCATGTTGCGCACATCGGGTTGTCATGGAACTTTATTTTTTTTAAGCAATATGACTTTGATTTGACCGTTGGATTAGTGGTGCACAGTGTAAATTTACAAAATGTCAAAACTGTCAAAAAATGTATAAGCAAACATCCAGCTTAAAAGCAATCTGGAGTGGCAGGCATTTTTTTGTTGTTGTCACGAATCAATACAAATTCTGCAATAATTAAAAAATATTCAGTGGCTTCTGATTTTATTAATAACGCTGATATGATCATATGCAAAAAAATGTTACTTCTTGTGGGTTTTTGACATAAAGCAAATTACATTATATTAATCTGTAACAAAACTGGAACATCTCTTCTTTTAAAGGTAAAATCTTAGTGTAAGGATTTGGAAACTCTTGCCTATCTATTGCCCTGGCCTTGTAGAAAGTAATAACTGGCTTTTAATAACTCAGAGTGCAGCTGTGACCTCGGAGGGATGATAAAACCTTTGTTTCTGCTTCATAAACTGTTTTGAACCTATATACAAACCATAATCAAACCAATTAAAACTGGTTCTAAAATCACTTACTTTTGTTAAAAGTGACATGCTATAACTTCAGGTAAGTGTCATGGAATGCATAATGATAACTCACTACTGGAACACATAGGCTGTTTCTGATAAACACACACCTTGTGTGTGGCAGTGTGTTCTGGATTGCATTAGTGTGCTGTTCAGAACCCTGCCGTCGTGTGTTCTGGATTGTATTAGTGTGCTGTTCAGAACCCTGCCGTCATGAGTTCTGAATTGTGGATGGCTTCACTGTCCTTGGTTTCCAGGCTTGGATCAGGTGGCTTCTACTGGTGGGGTTGCCCTGTGCCCCCGGGAGGCAGTGAAAGCGTCTCCCAAGGCCTTGCTTGATTTATTGTTGTACTGTGTACAGGCAGAGGAAAGACCAGCTCCGGGAGCCACTGAATGTATTCCCTGCAGGACCAGCTGCTGGGCAGGAAATGAGATTATACATTCAGCATAAATGATAAAATCCACGTTCATGTGATTAATCATCGCAGGAGGGCCTAACCCTTTTTTTTCAAATTATTTCTGCATTAGAACAACAAGGGCGGTCTTTTCAAAGATGTTTACTTTTAATCATCTAAAAAGGAAAAAGAAAGAACTTCATACTTCATTCAAGTCTTCATTGTGTATTTCTGGTTTGGTAACTTTATTGGAAAGGGTGCATTTCTCCTTTCTGAAAAAAAAAACTGCTTAATGATGAATTGGAGTTGAGAATTCAGCCCTGAAATGATTAAAAGGGTACCCATTTCCACAAGGACATGTTTTATATACTCGTCACCAATCAGTCATTTTAATAAAACAAATAACTTTATTTATTTTCCAACCAACAAATAAATAAACAAATATAATATAAATAGATGCAAAGCGATATTAATAATCTACCGGTTTGTGGTTTAAACTAGACTGGGCTTTAAGTATTACACTTGCCAAGTTTCCAAACCACTGTTTTTCATTCTCATCAGACTGCTGCTGTGAATGACTGCCAATTTTTTTTGTAATAAATAGGCAAATAATAGGCATTGCCAGTAGTCATTGTTTTGCTGGGCTAAAGTGTTTAAAATTAATTTATCCGGTAAGGGCAGAGAATAAATTTCGCATTATGAATGTCACTGATGTACAAGAACCCATTCCAGAAAATGTCCTGGGTACATGCCAAGCTCTGTAATCAAGGGCTCTTGCAGAGATCCTTGCCTATACAAAAGATTTCACACAGTCAGAGGCGTTAGATATGCATGCTTCTCTGTTGCTGGGGCTGAGGGGGAATTCGACGCTCACACACACTTTGTTATCTTACGCCTCACAGATGCTTTTTTGTTCACATTTTCAAGCTTTGTCAACCCGACAGTCTCTCTGCCCCTTAACGAAAAAGAAAAAAGTGAATGATGTTTCCTAGAAAACAATTGTGGAATTACTTGGGGGTCTGGTCGCAAACCCTGCAGTGTGGTGGAATCTGTGCAGTTATAATGTTATTGAAAGAAGACCCTGTGCAAACCCTATTCCACTCATGACAAGCCTTGCTTTTCACTGAGCTAACTTTGCATCCTTCTGTGCTCATGCTGCAGCCCGCTCTTAGCTTCTTTCTTTTTGGTCATGTTTGTCGTGCATGGCACAATACATTTCTGATATCACGTAGCTGCTTGGGAATATCACGCAGTGCATTGCTATCTGTTCTTGCTTACAGGCACAGCTCAAAGAGCTTGTTTAGATATTTTCTGACCTAAACCTCAGTGCTGTCTTTAGAACCTGTCCGAGAAATAAACACGAACGCCCTTGAAATGAACACCAACGCCCACACTGAGAACAAGTAGGTTCAGATCCGGACAGGAGATTCCCGTTGTCTACACTGACCTGTCCGATGTCCACAGGGCTTGAAGAGTGCAATGATTTCCTGTTGTGTAAACCTCAGTCCTTGTGAAGGTGGGGTCCCACCACACAAGCATCCCCTCCAGAGCACTGCAGAGGAGGTCAGCTGTCTCATGTGAACTGATTGCAGTGCAGTCTCCTGGAGGAGGCAGTGCACAAGGGTTCTCTACACTGCAGCTGAAGTGGATTCTCAAAGCCATGTGTATAAAGTGTGTAGAGAGAGAGAGAGAGAGAGAGAGAGAGAGAGAGAGAGAGAGAGAGAGAGAGAGAATAATGGCAATGGTGAACTAACCATCCATGCATACGTTACTTAATTGTTAATATTTGTGTAGTTGGGATGGGCCACTCTCAAAAACCTCTTCTATATTCTTTGGAAAGACATCCCCCCATTCTGGACTGTAGCAAAATAAGTTCTGTACATCGTTTTACAAGAATGTAAAATCAAACGAATTTTTAGAAAACTAATAGTGTTTCACATATGTTCACATATGTGTGTGTGTGTGTGTATATATATATATATATATATATATATATATATATATATATATATATATATATATATATATATAATATCTATATAAACTATAAGAACATAAGAAAGGTTATAAACAAGAGGAGGCCATTCGGCCCATCTTGCTCATTTGGTTGTTAGAAGTGTATTGATCCCAGAATCTCATCAAGCAGCTTCTTGAAGGATCCCAGGGTGTCTCTTCAGTCACTGTGTGCACAATTGTACCATGTTAAGTTTCCTATCTCTGTACCTACAGTATAATGTATTTATGCTTTTTTCAAACTTTCGGCTTTGCAACTTCTCAAACTCCATAGAATGTAATTACAAATTTGTGACTGAATCTGATTCCTGGAGTAAGTTTCCTCAAGCTAGAAAGCTTTCATTACTCCTGTGGTCATTTCTGTGGTCAGATATACTTATGAGGATGCCTGAGCGCAATTGAATACGGAAATCCATCATTCTGCGCACAAGGAACATTAAAGCAGCAATTAAGCCTTCTTGATGTGTGTGTGACTTCGGAAGTTAGTCATGGATACAACAGTCACAGAAAATGCATCAGGCTAAAAACATTCAAGGGGGTATTTATGTGAGCCATGGGAAATGCAGTACATGCAATTGCAGAGCCATTTATACAGGCCCTTTGACTGACTGTCATTAATTATTATGAAGTGTTTGCTGGCCTTTTATGAAGACCGGTTGATGTGAGTTTTAAGAGACAACAATAGAATTACAATGAACAATGAACCAAAACATAAATAGAAAACTGTACCTGGTTTGTGATTTGCTTTGGACATGTTTACATTAGTTTAATATGTGATCAGTTATTCATAGACACTTAAAGGCATGAATATGAAAGCTGACCTGTTTTATTAATTAACTGGTTAAACCCTTTGTATGAAAGTACTCTCCGCGTGAATCACACTGCATGGGAAAAGCGTTCAGGGTTACAGTTTTTTTCTTTTTTTTTTTGGCTTCTTGCTATTCTTCACTGGAGATAATGTATGTATGTTATCAGCACCTATTTGAAACGAGAAATGTCTCCCATGTCAACCCTTAACACATTCAAGGGCATACAGTATGCAAGGGTTCAGATAAAAGAAGGCTCTTCTACTATTGTCCTGCCAGCAGTATTTCATCCTACCCTTCCACCTCTCTGCCTGTGCCTAGGGTCTCTCCCAGTGGACACTTTTACCCGAGCACCAGGATTGCGTCTCTCACTGTCACAAAGATTCGTAGTAGTCACTGTATTATTTAACGTGTTGTTTGCACACATTGCAGTCAGTGTTATCATGCACAAGCACACTTTGGGACTGTTTGTTGTAGAATTAAATCTGTTCTAGTTTTTGAACTCTGTGTATTTTGGTAAAAGGATTGCACATTGTTTAGATGTACTACAAGTTACACAAACGTCATTGTAGTTGCCCTATACTTACCCTGCAGATACAGTATCCAGTACACTGTACAAAATAACTAAGAATGAGTGCAAATGTTAATATGTAGTAATACTGTATTTAAGTGTGATTTTTGTGTACTAATGTTATTGCTATTTATTTATCCTGACAGATCATCTGGAAAGTGTGTGTGTGTGCGTGCATGTGTACAGCTGAAGAAGGGCTTTTGTCCAAAATATCCTGAAATAAATTATTTTGTAATCATTTAGAAATGCTTTTTGTACAACCATGTGTACACTACAGTTATACCTCCTTTCAAATGTATATTGAAGGACTTATTCCTGGAACTATAATTAAGAAATTCATGTCTAAAAAGAGATTATTCTCAGCATTAAGTCATATAAATGTTTGTATATGGTTTGTGTTTAATTCAGAAAGAGATCATTTTGACATTACACACAAGCTGTACCAGTAGTGTTATGGTGCAGACCTCAGGAAGGGTTCTCTCCACTTCAATTGTTAGCTTCTGGCATTGGGGTGTTGGTTGGTGAACACAAAATAAAACAAAGGGGGACTCCTTTTAACTACAGCATTGCTGCTAAGCTTCGACTTTTATTGATCAGTCACCAATTAGATGGAAATTCAAATGTAATCATTATTTGGCATGACACCAACCTTGAGTATATTGGACAGTGTAAATGTAAAGTGGTTTCATAGTATCTAGTCCTCTCATGGAGACTTGGGCTGAGTGCTGTACATGTGCTGGAAATGATTTTTCCATTACAAGCTACAATAGAAAGGTTGTACTATTCTGCTTATATAATAAGGGAGTAATGTTCAGCCCCTGAGCTGTTTAAGTATAATTATCAGTGGCATCATGACTAGAGTAGTTTACTGAGCTTAGGTTAGGTAAGAGAGAAAAATGCAGTACCTTACAAAATGCAGAAAAGGTGTACTGCAGTTACACAATAATTGAATTATAAGACTGTACACTTATCTTGCAGCTCTGGGATTAGGAGGACCATGCTATGGAAAACCTTAAGAACCTGTATTCAACATGCCCTAGTAAATGCATGTAAAGAATAATTGTGTTCAGATCAACTCTCTCCTCTGGGCCCTGAACACAGTATTTGAGGAAGCCAGATGTAAAGTTAGCTCATTTTTTAAAGACCATTTTATTGCTTTGATTTGCCTTTGACCGATACAGTTGCTAAGCAGTCTGTTCAAACTGAATATAACCTTGAGAGGTACTCCACTGGGTCACCTGCAAAGCTGTGTCTCTGAATACAGTGTACTGGATACAATGTATCTGAAAAATGCTGATCCAGAAATGTTCGTACGTTCACACATTGATAATCAAGGCTGTTGTTTACAACATGGCAAACACCTTGGTGCAATCATTCGACAGATAGCAATGCTTTTGTACTTTCAGAAGGGCATTATAAAAGCAAAACACTCAGGATGCTGCACTGTCTGAAAGTGCAATTCTGCAGTGAATAAAAAGTGGCAAGCTTCAATAAAGAGAGACAGCGACTGCACCACTTGCTCAGTGTAAGACGCTCGCTCAGTGTAAGGCGCTCGCTCAGTGTAAGGCGCTCGCTCAGTGTAAGGCGCTCGCTCAGTGTAAGGCGCTCGCTCAGAGTAAGGCGCTCGCTCAGTGTAAGGCGCTCGCTCAGAGTAAGGCGCTCGCTCAGTGTAAGGCGCTCGCTCAGTGTAAGGCGCTCGCTCAGAGTAAGGCGCTCGCTCAGTGTAAGGCGCTCGCTCAGAGTAAGGCGCTCGCTCAGTGTAAGGCGCTCGCTCAGTGTAAGGCGCTCGCTCAGAGTAAGGCGCTCGCTCAGAGTAAGGCGCTCGCTCAGTGTAAGGCGCTCGCTCAGTGTAAGGCGCTCGCTCAGAGTAAGATGTTCCTCTTTGAACCGTATGAGCCAGACTGCACAAAGTCTTTCACGAAGAGTGGGATCTATGAGTACTCTTGAGAACAGGCCTCACTGCACAGGCCTGACTTCCATTAAGAAATGAAAGGTAGTAATCATAGCAGAATGGAATGGTCGTGTGATATTACAGAAAAGAGCACACCAGCACACTCCCAGCGCAGAGCAGATCTCATCTACAAAGTTACTGCAATGTGCAGGATACTGTTTAACTCTTATGTAAAGTACAAGTGGCTTCTCAGAGATAAAAAAAAAAATAAAGGAAAAAAGAAAGTGTGTCTATAATACACACTGCTGGCAGGTCTGAATGTACGCTTTATACTTTTGTTTCAATTTTCTGTTTTCACAGAGACTTTGTATACAATGAATGAGTCACTTAGCTTTGAAAATAAATTCCCTTTACATATTATTTTCATAAAAAACAAAGAGAGAAGATATAATAGGACCCTTACTAGATCTATATTGTTAACACATTCAAAGCAACAATTCATGGTTCAGTTTAACTCTCACAAGGTTAGAAAAGGGACATCCTGAAAAGGATAAGAGAGCTGTAAGTAAATCAAAGGTAACTTAATATGAATCTGATATGGAGAATTCTTACACCTAACGGCCCCAGGGAGGAAGTTATGGTTATGGTCTTTGTGCTGGGAATCTCAGGGTCAATATTGTGTGCTGTTGTGTGCTTAAAACGCTAAGGACGTGACCTTTTTAACCCTGTGAGGCTACGGTCCTTAATATGTTTTACTTGTGGAGCCTAAACAGAATGGTCAAACATATGTCAAGGATAATTTAAGGTCACATGAACATAACTTGATTTAAAGGGTGCAACCACTGACTATGTTTGACAAGGGATACGGTTATAGGGCCTGCTGCCAATCAAAGGGGTTTAGTAGCTCTTACCAGCTGACAAATGGTTTCTAAAAGGGTCAGTGGCTCTACAAAGAAACGAGCAACATGAATACTTGAAAAAACGGAATGTATTTAGGGGGTATACTTCACACAGCATGAACATGGTCCCTAGCTGGGTCTGTGATGTAACAATAGAATGAGCATTCCGTTTTCATTCAGTCTTTCTAGACAATAAAGAAAGCACATCAATAAAACCTTAGGCAAATGCAGATGCATTTTATCAAAGAATAAAAAAGATATACTTGGAGTGAAAATCAGATGGAATTTCAAACACGAGCCTAACTTTCCAAAATGTGTCAGTTTGTATAGGAATCTGCTTGTATTTATTCAGAATGCTGTTTTTTGTAAAAGTAGAAGCATATGTTTAAATAATGAATAATGAAAACTGATACTTTAGCCCCTGCTTTCCACTCTCCTAAAATGACGAGGTTAACAACTTTGCATATAACCCTTGTCCCTTGTACTGGGATATTTAACTAAAACAGCTTAATGGGGGAATGGGAACTCCAGGGTAAATCCATTTAGAATATCTGAATAAAAAATGGTAAGGTGCAGCAGTTCGTAATGTCCCCCCCTCCACGCCCCACGCTGTGAACGGTAAGTGCTATGAATTTAATCTGAATGAAGACAGGTTAGAGCACTCAGATTACATTGGAGGATAAATGCAAGTCTTTTCATCCTTTCTTGTATTTGGCTGAATCAAATACATTAGTCCTCTGTGCTGCTTAAAGCTGCACTAGGTCGCCCCTGCAATGGCTTGTCAGCTTTTCAAAGGGCTTTGCATTCAGAAACACGGTGGTTCTGGCTGTGGGAGTCATTAAAGATGTAGCAAAACATACAGTGATAGTGCACTAAACCTGGCCTTGCTGCAGTATTGTACTTTGCACAAAAAAAATCACATGTATTATTTATTTAGGACAGGAGGGTCCAATCCCGGTCCTGGAGGGCCATTCCACTCCAGGTTTAACAAGTAAAATGAGATCATGAACTACCCGTACCCGTACTTCAAGGTCTGGATGCAGGTTTAATTGGTTCAATGAAACAATTTAGAACACGGTTAGAACAAAGACCAGGAGTGGAAGAGACAACTTGGGACACTCCTTTAGAACATCTTCAAATCTCAGTTCAAGCTGTTTTGTTTTTTTTTTCATTAAACCAATGTGAGGCAGGTTTCATAGTCTAGTTTTCTGAAGCGGTGTTACAGGTCAGAGCTGTAGGCTAAAGGTATACTGTCATTCATCAGCTAACTTAAAAGAAAAGAGTTTTCCTGAAACCTAATTTTCTAAGCTCAGATGGGGTCATGTTGACACATGCTTTTTTTCTAAATAGAAACCAACTTCTCGTCACAATCATTTTATTAAGAGCAACACACAAGAATTAAAGGCACAGTACCAGGTTGTACTAAAAATAAGAGCGGAATTAACACCCTAACAAACAGCTACAGGACATGCTGTAAAATATAAAACAACAATCTAAATCCGTCATCACTGTGACAGACAGGTGATTAGACCTTCTTTATATGTAAGGATTATCTCAAACAACAGCTGTGCAGGTTTGAAATGATGAACAAAGAGACCAAATTAGCAAAGCAAAAAAGAAAAAGAATTCAGCTTCCCCGCTCGCGCTTGGCTTTGATGTCTGTCACATCTGAAGATTGCATCAACAAAAGCAGTGAGATTATGATTCAGCGCATGCCTCTGATAAAAGGGGCATTTCATCTCTCCATGCTGAATCCCTAGTGTTGGGAATAGTGCTCTCTCTGAACTGCTTCCTGCAGTGTGACAGGGACTTTCCCAGCTTCTTTTAATCTTCTCCGGCAAGTGGGAATACATCTAAATACCTCTACACGCCTTGGCCCAGAGACCAAACACAAAGTAATAGAGCTATAATAATGAATCTGTCATCATACACCTTGTCATTAGAAGGCTACAGATGTAATTACACTATGTACAAAACTATGAATCAAAACTAAGCCCAAATCCTATGAGAGAACTAATTCACAGAGCATTAAGATCTTAAAGACAAACATTTAGAAATGATGACTCTGATGGTGATGTTGTAATAAAGTTTAATGGGGGCACCTTTTCAAATTAATGACACAATACAGGTAACTGATAAAAGATGCTCTGTCCCAGACTGCCAACAATCTGTAAGAATGTGAGTCATGGCATCAGTGTAACTGGCACAGGCTTGATGCTACAGTATCCTGCTCAGCACATCCCACTGAGGTAAAGTTGCATATATTCTCCACTGGTTTACTTCACATGCTTAAAACAGAACAGTGGTGATGATCCATTAACCTGGCTGCCGCAGAGACTAGATTGTAACCTGACAACGTTTTGGGATCAATCAGCTACTAGGAACCTGATGAGCCGAGTGTCCTCCTCTCGTTGGTAAATGTCCTCCTGCCCTTATAAGAGATGACAGTAGCCTTTGCCTATTTAATGTGATTTAATTACGTCAGGGTACTCTTGCTGTATGTATTACTGTCTGCAACTTAGACTGAACTCCATGTGCTTTGAAATGGGGCCAGTGCAGCTCGAACGAGCGGAACGAGTTCACCCGGGAACTGTCTACTAAAGAGCAGGATGGCAGAAGATCCAACTCCCTTTGGTGGAGGTAGTTCTCTAGAAAGCATCTTCATGTATGTTGTTGAAACTGACAGGTGATGCATGTATTCAGCAGGGGGTTGAAAACTCTTTCTCAACAGATGCATGTGACATACACAAGGTTGAACCCAGCACCTTGCTTATAACACAAGGGGATGCTTTAATTTACAATTACTGACGCAAGCATTATGTATTTCAAACAGTGACCCGCACATTTTAAACCCAACAGTAATCCTTGTATCCTAGAGGCAGCCATAGTGCTAATCCCAAACTGTTGCTTTGCAAATGTGAAGATGTTTTTTTTTAAATGGAAGTTGTCAGCAATGTTATAACCCAGGTTCAGAGACCCCTTGATGCATACAGCAGTTACGTCTTGAAGGACTGTGGTGAGATTGAGGACACTGCTGCCCGCAAGTCGAGTTGTTAGTGTTTCCAGCTTTGACAGCGTGGGTTAGAAGGACTGAGTGTGCATCTGTAAAGCGATACAGAGCATTTCACATTTACTGTTACAACTGAGCACTGCACCTTAATGATATAACAGCTTCAGAAAAGAAAACGCTGGGAGTTTGTTATTGCACTGTTAGTTGATACAATTGCCCCCCCCCCCCCCCCCCCCAATACGCCCCCGTCCCTCCATATCATAAGACTGAGCCTTTGGAGATTTAATGTGACAGAACAAAGACAGCAGTATTGCAAACCCTTTGAACAAGGGAATGGAGAGGGGTCTTTCAGAACCAGTCAAGGCTCGCCCTGTGCCATGGGAAGTGATTTCTGGAAAACATCAGCATTGTGCAACATTGCACCTTCACAAAAACAAAAAAAACAAAAAAAAATCAGGAAAAGGATCTTAGATCTTAGATTTAACAAATCAACAACTGGAGCTAAACACTCGTCCCAGGCAAGAACAATGTACTCGTTATTCCATTGTGAAATCTGGTTTGAATTGCAACACACACTACTGCGCCAAATGTAACCCTTGATAATTTATGAAGACAGAAGAAAGATTTGTGTACAGAGTAAAATGTATAACACTCAACAGCCTGTAAAAAAACAAAAAACCACCCCTGTTCAATTTGAAAAATGAAATGTTCTGGTTACCCGAGACGTTGGTAAAGAAAACAAAAGCCGACTTGTAATCCGTAGGGACGTGTCAGGCTGCATTTCGGGCCTTGCTTGAGAGAGATGAATCAATGCAACACGCTCATTACAATGAATATTATTGTGAGTCGAGCGGCAACGAGATAAACTAGCACAGCATTGGCTAAATCCACGGTGAAGACAAAAATAAAGGGGTGCATAGTCAGGCCTTGAAAAATAATGACCCACAGATACCTGAGAGGCCTCCCCTTGGGGGCAGAGAAATGAATTTCAGCCCAGGCTTCCCTCTAAAGGTTTTCTGTCCAAAATGCGTCAGTTCAAAAGGCTTGTTTTTGCAGCAGACCCGCGTGTTGATCCCCATACAGTATATTTGCTGGGTCTTGTTGTTTCGAATGCTTTGTCAATGTTCGATTCCGGTAAACGGCTTTCAGTTTCTCCAATGTAAAGTGTATTGCATTTCTTGCAGATAATGCAGTATACCATTCCTTTAGATGTGCATGTAAAAGGTTCATAGATGTTGAAGGATGCTTTAGTGACTCTGATCTCAGTTCGGGTGTTAATGTGTGCACATGTAGTGCATTGTAGTCTATTGCATGGACATGTGCTTTTTAAAAGTTGCCCAGAAGGACAAATCTTGCTGTGGACTGCATATTCTCTTAGATTACTATCTCTTCTATATGATATCCGTGGAAGTCTTGAAAACAGGCGCTGTAGATGGGTCTTACTGTAAAATATTGAAGTTTCTTTGCACAATTTTCTTTATTTCTGTTGTTAATATGTACGGTTATTAACAATTAACAAAACGTGAACAATATTTGTTAACATGTTAGTAAGACATGACTGCTTAAGTAAACACAGCTAAATGGAATGGAGTCTTAGCCTCTGCTGTCTGAGGTCTTTTTTTCAGTTTTCTTGTAATTCTTCTAATTCTGCTTTTGTTACACCTGAATGAATTATGGACAGCTTTGGCTTTGTTGGATTAAAGTCAATGTATGGTTAGGTAGACAGCAACAGACAAAGCAACGGATTTCAGGTTCCTTGTTCTCTTTGATATCATTTTTTTTTTTTAAAGAAAAGGAGGTTTCTGAGGGATGGTGGGGGCGGGGTATTTTTTCAAAGTTACAATGAAACACAAAATGTAAGAGATCAGTCTCCTCCATAGGACTCATCAAAGAGGCCAGTGTTGCTCACATATCAAAATGTGAATGCTCCCTGATTCGGGCGTGTAAAGCCATATCTAAATAATTTGATACAATACTTCTTTCATCTTTGGAGTTGGGCTGAGTTCCCTTTTGAAGCTGAGTTTATAATTTCATTAAATACCAGTTAAGTATGTTGTGCTGATTCTGTATGGTGCTGTTCTCTCAAAGCTAAAGATTTAAAAACAACAGGAAACAGATCTGATGTTAGGTGGACGAGATCTGATGTTAGGTGGACGAGATCTGATGTTAGGTGGACGAGATCTGATGTTAGGTGGATGAGATCTGATGTTAGGTGGATGAGATCTGATGTTAGGTGGATGAGATCTGATGTTAGGTGGATGAGATGTGATGTTAGGTGGATGAGATGTGATGTTAGGTGGATGAGATGTGATGTTAGGTGGATGAGATGTGATGTTAGGTGGATGAGATGTGATGTTAGGTGGATGAGATCTGATGTTAGGTGGATGAGATCTGATGTTAGGTGGATGAGATGTGATGTTAGGTGGATGAGATCTGATGTTAGGTGGATGAGATCTGATGTTAGGTGGATGAGATGTGATGTTAGGTGGATGAGATCTGATGTTAGGTGGATGAGATCTGATGTTAGGTGGATGAGATGTGATGTTAGGTGGATGAGATGTGATGTTAGGTGGATGAGATGTGATGTTAGGTGGATGAGATCTGATGTTAGGTGGATGAGATGTGATGTTAGGTGGATGAGATGTGATGTTAGGTGGATGAGATGTGATGTTAGGTGGATGAGATGTGATGTTAGGTGGATGAGATCTGATGTTAGGTGGATGAGATGTGATGTTAGGTGGATGAGATCTGATGTTAGGTGGATGAGATCTGATGTTAGGTGGATGAGATGTGATGTTAGGTGGATGAGATGTGATGTTAGGTGGATGAGATCTGATGTTAGGTGGATGAGATCTGATGTTAGGTGGATGAGATGTGATGTTAGGTGGATGAGATGTGATGTTAGGTAGAGGAGATCTGATGTTAGGTGGACGAGATCTGATGTTAGGTGGAGGAGATCTGATGTTAGGTGGACGAGATCTGATGTTAGGTGGACGAGATCTGATGTTAGGTGGACGAGATCTGATGTTAGGTGGATGAGATCTGATGTTAGGTGGATGAGATGTGATGTTAGGTTGAGGAGATCTGATGTTAGGTGGACGAGATCTGATGTTAGGTGGAGGAGATCTGATGTTAGGTGGACGAGATCTGATGTTAGGTGGACAAGATCTGATGTTAGGTGGATGAGATCTGATGTTGGGTGGATGAGATCTGATGTAGGTGGATGAGATCTGATGTTAGGTAGGTGGCAGTGCAGAATCTAATATGCGCTAATAGCTTTATTTAAACAGTTATTATTTTATTACTGTAGAGAGTTCTGTTTCCTACAATGACGCGCTAGCCAGCTAAACGGTCAAACTCATGTTAAGTGAGTAAAAAAATTAAAAGGTTTTAAAAACCCAATAAATGAATTCCTATCTTAAGCAAGAGGATGGTTATGACATACAGATATATTACAGATGATTTGGAACCATATTATACCCAAAATCAAACTGAAAATCTATAGCATATATAGCATGCTATATTATATATTACACCAAAAATGCAAATGAAAAATGTAAATATGTTTCAGGATGATGTATTGTTAGAAATGCTGCTGCATGTTTAATCTCATTCCTGGGTTACAGTGGAGACCGTTCTCTTTGAAAGCAGCACTGCTGTGACCCTTTACACATTCATTTAACACGAAGCGTGCATTGGCAGAGACTCGGTGAAGGGTGGGGACTTGCACAGGCTAATAACTGGGAAGAGACCAAGAGAAACACTTTTAGACACAGGCAGCTCTTTAAATAGGAAAGAGCACAGCATGAAGGTATTGTAGGTGAGCTTTTAAAGGGCAGGATTTCTGACACTGCTTGATGTTAATGTCTGTCCTGTTTAAACTACCATATTCGGTACATACATATACTGTTATTATTATCAGCTGCAACGCAGGTGTAAAACAAGCAAGGCCACTGTTGTGTCAAGACTGAGATAACTACATGAGGGAGGGGCTGAGATGCAGTGCATCTCCATTATATATATATAAACATACATATACAGTCACAAAGCAATCTCTGTAGACTGTATAATATCCAGATCAGTTGAAAACACCAAGCTGGTATCTGGATTTTAAAACCCTGTACTTTATCTGAAGACAACAGTGTACCTGTACAGACGGCACCCCTGCAATGTATCCAGAAGCAGCATCGAAGTGTTTCTAGTGCGTTTCAGGCATGAATTTATGAGTTTAAGGTCTAATAGGAGACGTTCACTCGGCCTTTAATACCCAAGACTGGACAATTCAATGATGTCTCATCAGCCCTGAGAACAGGCTTCCCTGAAAACCCTGAATCGGTTGCTCTCATCACATTGATTTCTGTTTCTATATTCAAACTCTGTGTACTGTTCATTTAAACTGAATACCGTTTCAATAGAGCTAAACCTGTCCTCTGCTGTGTGCATCCTGTACATACTGTTCATTTAAACTGAATACCGTTTCAATAGAGCTAAACCTGTCCTCTGCTGTGCGCAGCCTGTACAACGAAACCAAGTTCAGTCTGAGCTTAGCTTCAAATCTTTGATCTCTAGTCAGTTCAAACTACTGATATGTAGCTGATAAAGTCCCTTAAAAATGTGTTCCTCTTGTTTCATGTTGTCTTCTACTACATCATGTGGCAGTCACATGGTATATTATATCTAAGGGCCTCGGTGTGCCATTGGGAGGATTTCAGCCAGGACTCTAATTAAACGTCTTCATGCTGTGGGTTTTAATTACCATTTCTATTTGTCATGCCGAGATCCTCATTTATGTTTGAATAGGCGACTAATTGCTATTTATAAGTCTGTTAAGTGGGGGGAAAAAATTGACTTCTAAAAATGAACTTTGCATGCATACTTCTAAAGCCTTAGATAAGATATTTATAAATTGGGTAGCTCTAATAGTAAACATCCAATCTGTACACTTGTGTGTGTGTGTGTGTGTGCCATTTGTGTACTGCTGGCCCTGTTATTTTGGGCAGATTGCGATATCATTTTAAATTAAATTAAAGCTGTTCTGTAGGACAGTCACAGTATTTAAGCGCATTATGGAGACTGAATGTTTTCCTAAGCTGAATATCCAAACCTTTCGTCTTTCATGAAAAACCCCTCAACTCAACAATCACTTTTAATTAATCATGTATTAAAATGGCATCCTTTGCATGGTTATGCTTCTGTCTTCAAACCCACAGCAGATAATGAAATATTAGTATGACAATGACTCCAGGCTGTGGTAAAAGCCTATTTATTACATTGTTATCCACAATAAAAGGTCCTGTGGGCTATATTATTTAAATCTGTCATTATTGTGCTTCCCAGGGTTGAAAAAAGGGGGCTTTTGAAATAGGTGGGTGTGTCGTGGAAACCATTCAGATGCAATTAGCCATTCTTTCTGATCGTCCAGAAGAAAGAATGCACAGTACAGTGTGTTGTAAATACAAACCTTTGTACCTTTTTAATAGCACGTTGGCCTAAACTGCAACATGGGCACAGAATTAGCAGAGATTCCAGGCCTGTTTTTGGAAGTTTATTGGCCAAACTATTCCATAATCTCCAGTTATTTGCCAGTTTTGTTCCCGGCCATGAATCTCAAAGTGCTTTTGAAGCTGTGGTGTGAAGCACAGTCATTGGGTTGCAGGTGTAAATGGCCATTGCCAGAGAACAGGTTACTTACTGTCCCATTGATAGGTCAAACCAGCATGTGTTTCAAACTGTTTCATTAAAAAATGTAGCTTCTAATTCCATGAAACCTAGCTCTCCCAGGGTTAAAAAGAATATTCTTTTCATGCCCATGCTGCTAATTAGTGGCTTTTTTTTTAATACAAGACATTGTCTAGGACTCTAAAGGACAGATTGGGCAGTGTGAGCCTGTCAGAACACATGTCTTAGAATCAGTGCATTTACAAGGCTGTTGAGATGCTTATTATGCATCAAACTAGATAGGTTATTTGATGCCGAGACTGTACTATTGAGGTACTTAAAGTAGAAAACACTGAACCAAATACCACATTTCTTGATCAATTTATTGCACAACTAAATTGTCACGTTAGCCTAATGAAGAGTACCCTAAACTGATACGTTTGACATTTGAACTCATTACAAACATCAGTGTGTCAGTGTGATACTGGAACTAAAATGTCATTAAAAAAATCATAAAAATGCAGAGATCAATACAATTCGATACTGTTTTGATATTGCAGTGTAGAGAAACAACAACAACTGAAAGGGAAGGAAAAAGGTTTTTTTATGCAAAATATTCTCCCTGGTGTTTGTTTGTGGGAGTGGTTTGAACTGAAGCATCTTTCCTGTCTCTTCACTCTGTACCTGGTTTATCGAGTGGTCCATAGTGTTCTACCGTCTATGTGTATGCCTTCTCCACTTTGAATTTGTTTTAAAGAAGTAAGTTAATGGTAAACGGCAGCATTCCTTGTGCTATTTGCAGGACTTGCAGCGTCATTGCAGTTAAGTGCTTGTAGTACATTTGCTCCAAGTCCAGATTATGCTTCCTGACCTTTGAAAAGCAGCTCTCAGGTGTGTTTGAAAGCGGATTGTTTGAGCAGATTAATCGATGGGTCATCTCAGCACAACAGCCCCCTGACTTAAGCAGAACATTCAGTTCAGACGGAGGAGGTGAAGAATGCACTGTGATCTGGAGAGACATCGAATTGTCAAAAACAAAACCAAGAGAACAATGAACATGGGCCATTCTCTCTAACAGTAAAGGGTGTGAGGAACGTCAACACATTTATTATCGTTCTAGAATGCGACAGGCCAGCATTGTTGAACATCAATATTATTCTACAGCAAAACAACCTCAGTAATGCTAAATCAAAGTAAATAATATATTTATATACTGTACATATATAATTATATATTTTTTGTAACCATATATTAAGCCAGATGAATAACCCTATTGTCAGACAGAATTTGTTATTGCATAGGCTGGTGGTGCCTAAAGCACAGCTTGAAGCAGATCACTGATCTACTCATCATTTATGAAAAATGATTGATGACTGAAGTTCGACTTCATCCAGGGTCTTTCAGCGAATTCTTCTTTCATTCACAGAATAGTCTGTATTTAATCTGTCCCTGCAAGAGGATTGGAATTCACAGACTAGTCTGTATTTAATCTCTCCCTGCAAGAGGAATGGAATTCACAGACTAGTCTGTATTTAATCTCTCCCTGCAAGAGGAATGGAATTCACAGACTAGTCTGTATTTAATCTCTGCCTGTGAGAGGAATGGAATTCACAGACTAGTCTCTATTTGATCTCAGCCTGTGAGAGGAATGGAATTCACAGACTAGTCTGTATTTAATCTTTGCCTGTGAGAGGAATGGAATTCACAGACTAGTCTCTATTTGATCTCTGCCTGTGAGAGGAATGGAATTCACAGACTAGTCTGTATTTAATCTCTCCCTGCAAGAGGAATGGAATTCACAGACTAGTCTGTATTTAATCTCTCCCTGCAAGAGGAATGGAATTCACAGACTAGTCTGTATTTAATCTCTCCCTGCAAGAGGAATGGAATTCACAGACTAGTCTGTATTTAATCTCTCCCTGCAAGAGGAATGGAATTCAAAGGCTAGTCTCTATTTGATCTCTGCCTGTGAGAGGAATGGAATTCACAGACTAGTCTGTATTTAATCTCTGCCTGTGAGAGGAATGGAATTCACAGACGAGTCTGTATTTAATCTCTGCCTGTGAGAGGAATGGAATTCACAGTCTAGTCTGTATTTAATCTCTGCCTGTGAGAGGAATGGAATTCACAGATTAGTCTGTATTTAATCTCTCCCTGCAAGAGGAATGGAATTCATAGACTAGTCTGTATTTAATCTCTGCCTGTGAGAGGAATGGAATTCACAGACTAGTCTGTATTTAATGTCTGCCTGTGAGAGGAATGGAATTCACAGACTAGTCTGTATTTAATGTCTGCCTGTGAGAGGAATGGAATTCACAGACTAGTCTGTATTTAATCTCTGCCTGTGAGAGGAATGGACCTCAGTTGGATGATAACATTTCAATATAAATATTAAATGACAAATGTGATTATTCTGACTGTAGATGTGCATTCAGTGCAACATGTGCACAATCAGAACATCACACAAACTAATTTTCTGAAGAAAACCAAATATTTGTTGAATCATTGTTAATCTAATTTAATTAAATTTAATAGGATAGGTTGTATTTTTACTAAAGGCGTGTTAGCCTACTGTGCCAGGAGTTTTAGAAAGGCAAGCATTACAACTTAAATGACGATGCCTAACCCTAAATGAATATTTGCATACACTGCGGTGCAGTCTAAACATTTCATCATTCATTGTGGTCAGTATTGATTGATATCTTGATTAATTGCCAGAAGGCGCTGGACCAGGTGCTAACTGTGTGCAGATTGGATGCAGTGTGCTGTGAACTTCACGGTGTATTATTGGCACAGACAGGCCCAGTTGGAGCAATAAGCCTTTGTTTGCTTTGGCAGAGCTCATAGCTCCCTGGGGCCTGTGCCATAAAGGGGGTTCTGTTAGTTACTGGAGTGCTTATTGTAGAAAAAATGGTCCCTTAAAAAAATAATCATGGTAGAATGAAGAATGCATAATGTTACGCACATGACAGCTGCTTAGCTGAAACAATAGATCTTAAATGGCTTTAGCTGTGCTGCACTTATCATGGAAATTAACCCAAGTCTACTCCAGAGGGGAATAAACACAAGAGGGGGTTGGTTTTTTATTCATCTATTTTTAAATTTTAAAAAATATTTGTATTGTTATAGGTTTTTTTAATATATAAAATGCACCTGTATTTAAAAAAAATATAAATAAATAAAATAATAATAATAATAATAATAATAATAATAATAATAATAATAATAATAATAATAATAATAATAATAATAATAATAATAAATTACTGTATGTAATTTTCAATGTCAGTTTGCACTCTATGCAGGTTGATCTGCAAAACATAAATAATGTGCTGATGGCTGTGAGTGGGTTAGTTTGGCTCGGTCCTGTTCTCACTGTGATTGATCCTGAAGGACAGGGAGCCCATCCACAAAAGCAAGCATGCCGGCACTCTGCAGAAAAGGAAATGTAAACTGTAGCAATAAACAAGATGGATGGCGTTATTAACAAAAATAAGTGATCTCCTTTTAATTTACTACCAGCTGACACATCTATCCATGACTTCTTTTGTCAGTGGCTGAGGGTACTGGTTTAAAAATAAACAGAGATCAAAGGACTCAACATGTAATGCATTGGCTTGGTGGTAGAATGATGAATAAGCTTTGTGGTGTTGGGAAATAATTACAATAAGAAGGATAAAGACTTGCACAGCTTACATCTAGAAAGAGGCTCTTCGATTCAGAGTGGTGTAAAAGCATCCATAGGCGAGACTGATGAGGGTGCTCACAGTCAATATGAAGCCTTTCTTTGTGGGGCGCTTCTCGGGTCATGAAGCTGGGGGTCCTTTATACTGTACAAGCTGTGGAAAGACAAACAGAAACACACATCTGAGAATGGGTATGCCTTCATCTTTAACACATTAGTTACAACACACAAAACATGCTACATATGGGAAAACATGTGTAACATTTTCCACACAGAGTGAGCAATGTCCTTATCTGTTTAAGAAGTGTCAGGTACTGTATTAGCTGCAGGCTACTCAGAGGAGCGTTTCCAGTGAAGGGTGTCAAATCGTTATTTGTTGTTTTCCACATGTTCCACTTCCATCAGGCCAGTGTGGATGCTGCCTCTGCCCAATGGAGAATAATGAAACAGGTCATCCTTTTCCTGCCCGGGTCTGGTTACCATCCGAGGACTCCATGGAAAGTGCAGGATCCATTGAGAACCAAGGTCTACATCAGTCCCTGGCCGTGGTACCTTCACGAGTCCTGTTCTGTGCTGAAACTTGCTCCCACTTCCCCTGGGGGTTGAAAAGAAGGTAAGTGTCTGCAAATGTGCCAGAATCACAGGCAACCTTTGTTCATAATAAAGCCATGAATAACAGCCGAGAGCTCTTCTGTCTTCTGAGTGCCATTGAGCACAATGACTCCAGGTCCCGTCACACACGCCATTTGTCTTTTTTATTTATGTATCTATTAACTGCCTTTGCCCTTGTGTGGTTTATTTTAATGGGGAATGTGCTGCCTCATAACTCAGGACTGGATTCCTTCATGGAAGCTGAAGAGCCATTAAGAAGTGACCCTTTCAAGTTACAAAATTGAAAATATAAGAAGACCTTGATTTAAATCTCTGATTTGTTTATTTCCAGTTGTGTACTTTTTTTCTCACTGAGCAATTTACACTTTAAGCTTTGAAAATCGCAGAGATAGAAATAAGACTCCTATTGCATTGCAGTATATAACATTCCAGGTTTCACTGAGTTTAATAAGACACACCTGAGCTTGTTTCCTGTACACTGGGGCTAATCAAGCAGGTAGTAAGATCTGGAATGAATGAAACTCCTAAGCAGTAGGAGACTCATGTTCATCCCTGAATCTCCACTGTTATTATCAGCCTTTATTTCTTTTTTTTAAATCAATTTCACCCCTGTTGGGTCTCGCCTCGAAGATCAGTTCTTCACGTGCCTACCTGAAGCAAAAGATGTTACCAAGATACTGACTCCTGGAGAAGAGGCCCAGCCAGGAAAGACTCCATCTGGACCAGACAGGAGTTTCACTAGTCGTGGTCTCTTGGATCACGGGTGGAAAGATCTGCAGCTTGGTGTGCGTGCGGGGGTAGGAACCACGTTGGCATGACTCTCCACACGACAGAGTGCGTGAAGCACTGGGGAGCCCATCCTGATCCTTTCTTCTGTGTCTCCCACTTTGACACTTAACACTTTCCTTTGGCTTGTGCTGCATCTGATTGGGTGGATGGAGTTCAGTGCTTGTCTGTGGGGTTCATGTTTGCAGCTCCTTGCCAAATGCTACAGGAGCACCCACGCTTCCAGGAGCACATTATGAACCTAATCCTAATCTTTTTACCTCCTCTTATTCCTCACTTTAAACCTACTACTGGATTGCAAAACTGCTGCTATTGTATGTCGATATAATAGACACTCTTCAAAGTGTGGGGGCACCTGCATGTGGGTTGATCTGCACACACATCTTTCAGGGGTGATAACAGTTCCGCAGTTCATTATCAGTATTACAGACACTCTGACAAGCTCTGCGCTGCCACAGTGAGCAGTGAACTACAGTTCTGATCTTGTTAGCCTTCAATTGCTGTGACTACAGGGGTATCTGCAGTTGACAGCTGATACTGTTTTCTAGTTTAGTCTAAAGTCTATCAAGTCAGGAATTTTAAATTTATTTTTTCTTATATTGTCCATCGTATTTTGGTTTTGTTCTTTTATTTTATTATTAGTAACAATAATATCTGATTAGAGAGCAATGCGTTTACATTTCAAGGTTGTACATCCTATAAAGCAGTCAAAACAAATTTAATGTTGTCACCATAACAACCAACTACAAAAAGACTTGAAATGAAATGTGTCTATGCAACACTTGCAACAATATTTCCAAATTAAAAAAAAAAAACAGCAATTAGATTTTAGCAAAAGAAATAACAGATAAATCAGAAGCAGGTTAGTAAAAGTAAATGCTTTGTGAATCAAGTCCAGTCCACCTAGGCTTGCCTTTCTACCAATTACCACACTTATTCACTTAACTTTCTTTTTTTATATTATTACTGTATTTAATAATAAAAAAAGTCTATAAAAACGCAAGGCACAATCCCAGTTGTGGAGCACATACCCTTTCATATATGCATGATCCAGCTGTTGCAGTAAGTGCTGTACAATGATGCTGCTCAATTGCATTCAGAGGAATTTGTATTGAAATGGGAATGCCTAAATGAAAAGTACACACTACAGTGACAGAAAGCATAATAGGTAATGTGATACCTTTTACTGGTCCAACAAAAAACGAAAGAACTGAGGCTTGCACAGGATCTTCTATTGACACCACCTGTGTGAACACAAACGCACGTGCTCCTTGCTCGTTCTGTTGCTTTTTTTTTTTTTACATTTCTAATATTTTACAATCCGCTAATCATCTTAAATGAGAAATAGCCATCGGCTGTAGTTTTGCAGCCATAATAATTGTGAACACTGGAAAATCCATTCTGTACCAGTGCTTCTTCAGTGTTATTCTGACAGGCAGAGCCTGGTGTTTTCTGAGGATGAGGAGGCGTTAGTTCTGATTGCTATGGATTGCATTGATTTAAAGCAGAAGTAATAGAAGGCACAATGTGCTATAACACTCAGTTCAACTCCTCTTTGTGCTTCTGTGCTACAGGTATAACAACAACAGCATTGATAAAGAGAGTTGAAGAACATCTCTGCACTTATATTTTAACTCTAGGGAGCAGAAAGAACAGATCAGGTTTTTCTGTAACACTTTCCATGAAGTGTCTCTAATTACTGTGTATTTACATAGCAGTTACTTAGTAAATACATGTGGACTTGCTCATAATTGCAATGTTATTATGCATAGCTACAATGTACTTAATGTGTAAATTTTTTGCATGATATAACCCAAACCCTAACTCTAACCCTCAAACCTAACTCTTTTCTGATACAATTGTGTACTTACAAATATATCGTGCAAAAAGATTTACACATGAAGTGCATTGTAACTCTATATAATAACATTGTATGATGTGCAAGTACACATGTATTTACTATGTAAATATTATGTTATACACAGTAATGAGAGACACTTCATGTAAAGTGTGCTGCCATTTTCTTGATAGCAGGACAAACTGTAGTTCATCTTCCCATGCTCCCATATGCATTATCTTAATACATATGTTCATATATATATATATATATATATATATATATATATATATATATATATATATATATATATATATATATTATATATATATATATATATATATATATATATATATATATATATATATATTCAATTACATTCATAAATTGTCAAGTACCTCTAGTAGTACTTATAATCTTAGATCCCAGGCCTTTCTAAGTTTCTCAGTTCCTAAAATTTGTATGGAATTTGGAAAAAAGGCATTCAGTACTCTTGCTCTGTGGTCTTGGAGTTAACTTCAGGAAGAACTGAAACTTAGTGTGTTGACACCTTTTAAAGGAGTTCAAACTAGAAATGGAGAACTGATGCAGCTGAGACGTGTTGGTGTTTTGGCCGGTGTTCCTGAATCACTTTCCTGGTTAAGTAATGGTTAGTAAAAGTAACTGAGTTAAAAAAAACACAATGACTGGTCTCTGGGGTGCATAAGCAGGAGTTCTGGAAACTGCAAAGAGGCTCAACAATCCTGAAGCATGTTAAACTCATTCCTTTCACCTCATTGATTTAGGGTTAGGAGACTGGACCTTGGGCAATGTGGTAAAGCTTAACTCTGAAAACAATTACATGTGAAACAAAGTGCAAAAGGGAATAGCATGCCTTGAGGAACACTAGACTGGTGTCACAAGACCCAGTGAGGGATCAACCAATGTAGATGCTGCTTTATGAGTGTGGTTGATAAGGAATGCTCGCAGTATATCACTGCTTACATCTTTCATTCATGCAGGTGCATAGATCACTCAATAAGACAAGCTTTGTGATGCCTTTGCTTGAAACAAAAATTACTGAAAACAACAAAGCATATTCCTTATTGCTAAGCAACATGTTTGATTATGTGCTTATTTTATAATCGTCAGGAGCATGCAGATATTTCAAAGATTCAAATTTCAGTTTTATTGGCCAGAAATTCTGGGTAAGATCAAGAGCACATGCTGATAAAGTGATATTTGTTTTCCCCTTCCTAATGAAGAAGGCTAATCAGCGGCTGAAAAGACTCAATACCTTCTCTGTTGCCGTGTCAGCTTGTCAGATGCTATTTTGAGCATCCTAAACCCACGGTATGCATCCTGTGAGTCATACCACTCCATCCTGCTCGAACCTTTATCCTTTTCCTACTGCCGTCTTGAATTATAAAATCTTAATCTTGATTGATGGGTGTTCATCAGGGTCCTGTTACCGCTAAAATTTAATAATTGTTTTGAAGGTTTAAGTATTTGTTACTTCCTCATTACTGTAAAACTACAGTGCATTGTATTTTACATTACATACCATACAGTAAGGATATCAAAACCTTGGTAGAACTCCTTTGTTAAACATTGCTATTCAATGGCAATCAAATGTTCTCAGCCCTCTATGGGGAATGTATTATTTTAAATAGAGTCTTATTGGGATTAGTGTGTCAGGAAGGTGTAACTCACACACCGCGACATTTTGTTATAAGGAACGGCAGAATTACAAAGCTGCATCTGAAAGCTCTGCATACAACTCCAGTTTGTTAAAGATGGTGTGTGCAGGAAAAATGACATTAAAAAAAAAAGAAAGCCAAATGGTATGGGTAGTATGTCTGCCCCGGATTGTTCGAACAAGGGTATCATAATCGCACAGGCGATTGAGATATATTCATACATTTCAACTGCAGAGATAAAAAAGGGTTGCGGCTGAGTCATTAATTTCCTTTTACTCATCTTGGAGTGTTCATCCGGTAATTACATTTCTGTTCCCAACCATAACTTTCAGGTTTTGGAATAACAATGAGGACTTCTTCACCGCAGGAACAACAATGAAGCCTTTTTGTTGTGGAGAGGTATTTAGTTCAATTGCTTTCTCTACTCTTGGTATTTGTTTAAACAGTCGGCACTGTTTACCTGTCTGATAACGGAAGAAGTTTAACAATAAAAGTACAGTGCTTTCAGCTTTCATATGAAACTGTCTTACTGTTGTTCTGTGGTGAATTGTGGACGTAGTTTGGATTTCATTTTAAAACAAAAGAGTTTATTCAGCGCAAGGTAACGATTACAAATGCAGGAGTAGATGTGCTCTGGGGTTAAACAGAGGGGCCGGCTCATGTTGGAAAAGGAATGATTCTGTTTCAGTCTTGGTGAGGCTTATTGCTGCCAGTCCTTGGATGAGTAAGCATGGATAGATCTGTAGTGGAAGCTGGAGTTCTCAATTACTTTTCCTCTGTGGTGCTTTATATTTTAGACAACAGGTCAGGCGACAATTTTTTTGCAAATAAAGTAGTAGATGGAGCATGAAGGAACCCTAAAGTATCACACAGAGTCATTGATTGGTGCCATGTGCTGTACAGGAGGTAATTGGAGGAGGTCCAGGACAACATCACACTGCGAAGGAGAAAAGAAGCCACCTCAAATGAGCTTTCATCAGGACTTGTTCTGACACCTGCGTATTGCTCGGAAGGATCCCTACAAACCAGACACCTTCTCACACTGTTCATTTTTATTCCAGCCTTAAAACATTCAAAGAACCCCCCACCTCCCCACCTTAAAACCTTGAAAACATATTCTCTTCAAAGACCTTTTATACGTAAACTGATATCACCCAACACTCACCACAAATTACATCCCTCTGCATTTCACGATCTTACTTCAAAGTGTAAGAAAGACACGTATGGCTCTTCTTTAACTTTAACTGCACTGGGATTAAGAGGCCATTTAAAAATATGTTGACAGCAGGTACTTCATATCTGGTTGTAATGATCCCAGCTGTCAGTATTATATGACTGCAGTCTTCTGTTCTGAAGCTCTAGAGCCTCGGGGCTAGGCTGTGAATAGCCTTACAGTGAGACAAATCAACTAAACCGGAGATGTGGGGCAGCCGTGAAGCTTCCTTAATTATTCTAATAAAGCCGTCTTAGGCACACAAGAATTGCCCTGATAAAGGTCTTCAGTGCATGAGACAATCCCCGAATTCCTTGCAGATTCAAGGTGTGTAACTCAGAGTGAAATCTCGCTGAGATGTAACCTGTGTGTGCTCTACATACCCTGCACTTTCCTTTTTAAATGTTTCCTTTTTTGGAAAGGCAGTTGTACCCTTCTAGTAAGTTGCACCCTGTAGTTTCTGATCCTATTGTGAAGACAAAGAAGGGCTACACAAAACTGGGACAGAAAACTATTGGTGAATGATAGAAATGCATGCAGAAGATCCTGCACTAAAACTACCTGGACTCTCTTCTGATTAACAAGAAACCACTTTGTTTCATTCATAAAAATGCATCTTACCTGTTAATAACTCAATATTTGAATATTTGTGAACAGGGCACCTAATATTTTCCCCGTATAATTCAATTTAAAATAACTTGATGCAACCTAAGCAGAAGGATATCCGATAAAGCCATCAGTGCTGGGACTGTCTAGTCTAGAACTGGTTTATTATCAAAGATTATCAAACTCCTCCGAGGGGTCGTTGTGTTACCTGGACAAATCTCAAACATAATTTTATTACGAAGAACATGTATTGTTGTTGCCAAATGTATTTGTAATAGATCAGAAAAAAAAAAACGCACAATTGAAAACTCCTGTCAATATGGAGCAAACTAGAATTACTTCTGTGAAACCCCATGGTCTGCCATGGTTACAGTATACCATGGTTTTCCATGCTTATGAATATGCCTTACTATACCTCACTATGTTTTACAATGCTTGCCTAAGCTTTACCATGCCAGTGTTTTCTCAAGAGCCAACTTCCCAACGTTTTTGTATGTTTAACATGCCTTTGTCAAGGGAAAGTGTTTTTGAAAACAACCAGTGAAGGTATGTATAGGTTTTTGATGCCATGGTAACTACACTCACTTATTTCTGCTTAAATCTATGAATGTGCTTTTTTCAGGTTTGAAAGAAGGTATAATTGCACTGTCCAAAACCAAAAAAAAAACAATGTTTGGATGCATACAAAAGGTTTAAATGATTAGCATTTGTTTTTATTTCAGGACGTTTTGTTTTAATAATTTAAAACTTTCGAGTACATCCAAAAATCTCAAAGTTTTCATTATTCTTATTGTTATTACTGTACACGTTGTCTCAAGTTGCTATGTAGCTGTGTTGTGGACTGCCCTGACAGGCTTCACTACAGAAGCACAGAGCCGCTCAGGCTGTAGTAACATTACACTGAGCTGGTAATCACAGTTAATCAGTTGTGGTATTTATGGAATATTTCAAACCACTGGCTCCTCTATAGAAAGCCTCCTGCAATGGCACCTCACTTCTCCTTTTGGACAGCAGGGAAGCATAACGACACAGACAGCTGATTGGTTGCCAGGGGTGTACTGTTGTGCGGTCAGAGTCAGAAGGTCAGGCCAGAGTAAAAAGACTCGATTGTTTGCTGGCCACCAAAACACAGTCCAACTTTTCAAAAATCCCAATTTTGCATGTCAAGTCCTTCTTAACATTTCGATCAGGTAGCTGGCTGTTTTAAGGTGATAGTTACGACATCAAATGCTACTTTATTTAAAAGGCAGTCGTTGATAAATCTGAAAACTTACAGGAGCGAGAAAAAGCAGCAGCAGTATCTGAAACTGGAGGTAAAGGACCTCAAGACTGAAACGTATCAGCAGTGCACATGGAATGAGAGTTAGATCTGTGATTGTGCTACAAAAAGAAAACATTCAGCAGTCCTCAAGGCCCTGCTCTTCAGTAAGGATTGGGTGAGAATCATCTTTGATACTTGAGAATACATACTAATACTAAGAATAACAGAATGGTGCTTCTGATTGAGCGTTTGATGCAAATAAATAGCTATGTCAGTGATTATGGAAGTAGAAGCTGGAGATGATAGGTAGGCTGGGTGCGAGAACCTCAGCTTTGTCCAAGTAGTAATGTTGCAGTCAGACAACACAGGAGCACACCAAGAACAGTGCACTATTCCCTTTGATGGGAACAGTGATAGTGAGCTGGCAAAGACACACGCACCACGGGAAATCATTGAGCAATAGCAAGGATTCTGCTCAATCCTGCCCATTACAGTGCCTTCCAATTGGGCTACTGGACTAGAGTGCAACCAAGAGCCATATACAGCAAGGCTGCTAGCAGACAGGAGAACAATCGTTTTTATAAATTAGACAGGCAGCTAGGAATACACATTTAATGGTGGATAATGACACTTGTGCTTTTTTTTATTGGTAACATGTATTGAATAACCATGACTTTTATATTCACTTTTGCATTGTGTGGTATTCAGAAGATGGCAGATTTTAATCAATTCAAGTTAGAGAATGAGTAGTAATTAGGCAGGATTCGAAAGAGAAATATACTGTCAGCATACTCCACAGATTGACAGAACCCTTCAGAAAATGAAACCAAAGCAGACCCTTGCCTAAACCTCAGACTTTAAATACTATTGTAAATTCATCTGTTTGCTCTAAATAAAACTAACAATTCAACTAATATACAGAGTATATGTAAAAATGAGTACACGAGTACTGGTATTTCCTGGTGAGGGGGCTGGGGAATAAAACCTTTTTTATTACAATTGCTTCACAATTTGAGCCTGTGTTGAGAAGACCATTCTAATTATGAAGTGTGTTCATTATGTTAAGACACCTGAATGAGGCCTTGTCTTGACAACAATATCCTTCATTTTTCTAGAGGCCGACACCACTTGTCTTTGTTTTGTTTGTTTCATTATCCATTAACTTCCTGTTTGAGGAATGGAGCTCGTTTTTACATCTGGAACATGCTTAAATCAAAGTTTATCTTAAAAAAACTCAGCTACTTGGTCCAGTATATGAGAGGAAGTTATTTTTAGTTAGGGTTAGAATCGGAGTCATAAAACTACACATGCACTCCTCAGATACCAGTCTGGTACTGTAATCATTCTAGACTCTTCACAGCTCCATCACTGAGGGTCTTGACCTGCCTGTACAGCCTATGTATATATAGTACAGCATGGCACTGAAGAAAAGAGATATGTTCTATTTACATATGATGGGGTTGCAGGGTGTGCTCCCAAACAGAAACTTTTCAATTGTGCCCCAAAAATGCAGGACACATGGAAACTGACAGTGACAAGGGGTTTGTAGATTTGGGTACTAAAGCTAATGAGAAGGAGGAGCCTGGATTAAAAGGATAGCAGATAGACAATGCTAACATTCTGTATTCCTAGAGGCAATCTGTAACTGTCACTACATAAAAGGGATTGAACACAATCACGCTGTATTGTATGAGGCAAACACTTCACATGGCATCCACAGGATTTCAATGAACACTCATTAAATAGTTAGCTCATACTTTTTTTTTTTTTTTTTGGTGGGGGTGGCCTGGGTGTGGTCGAGTTTTTGCAGAAAAAAACTGTCATGAATACTTCTACATTTCTGTATTGGAATTCAAAACGCTTGCACTGTGTGGGAAAATAATCAGGCTTTAATTTATTGTTTGCAGCCAAAACCACGCCTTCATGAAAAGTTGACAATCTGACATACATATCTGGGTGAGTCTACAACTAAACAAAAACAAGATATTCTAAGGAATCCCAGCAAAGTCTGAACATTAGTGAATACCAAAAGCATTGTGCATTCATGTACAGTGCTGCCGCTCTCAAATCAATTCAGAACATTAGTGAATACCAAAAGCATTGTGCATTCATGTACAGTGCTGCCGCTCTCAAATCAATTCAGAACATTAGTGAATACCAAAAGCATTGTGCATTCGTGTACAGTGCTGCCGCTCTCAAATCAATTCAGAGCATTAGTGAATACCAAAAGCATTGTGCATTCATGTACAGTGCTGCCGCTCTCAAATCAATTCAGAACATTAGTGAATACCAAAAGCATTGTGCATTCGTGTACAGTGCTGCCGCTCTCAAATCAATTCAGAGCATTAGTGAATATCAAAAGCATTGTGCATTCATGTACAGTGCTGCCACTCTCAAATCAATTCAGAACATTAGTGAATACCAAAAGCAGTGTGCATTCGTGTACAGTGCTGCCGCTCTCAAATCAATTCAGAGCATTAGTGAATACTAAAAGCATTGTGCATTCATGTACAGTGCTGCCGCTCTCAAATCAATTCAGAGCATTAGTGAATACCAAAAGCATTGTGCATTCATGTACAGTGCTGCCGCTCTCAAATCAATTCAGAACATTAGTGAATACCAAAAGCATTGTGCATTCATGTACAGTGCTGCTGCTCTCAAATCAATTCAGAACATTAGTGAATATCAAAAGCATTGTGCATTCGTGTACAGTGCTGCCGCTCTCAAATCAATTCAGAACATTAGTGAATATCAAAAGCAGTGTGCATTCGTGTACAGTGCTGCCGCTCTCAAATCAATTCAGAACATTAGTGACTATCAAAAGCATTGTGCATTCGTGTACAGTGCTGCCGCTCTCAAATCATTCCCAGTAATGTCAAAAGCATTGTGCATTCGTGTACAGTGCTGCCACTCTCAAATCTCTGGATCGGGATCCGTTTGGTGTTGCTCAGAGTGACAGGTCCGTTCCAACACCGTTTATGAGATATATATATATATATAGATATATATATATATATATATATATATATATATATATATATATATATATGCACAAATGGTAAACTTCATGGGAACTTTGTAGAAATTGTTAGATTTCTTCTAATTAAAGCACAAATTGGTCTAACATTTTCACATAAGTGCTTACTGTTTCTAGACCACTGATTACTGAGCGTAAATCTCCCCCACCCCCCCCCACCCCATGCAGGGAGGTGTTTATGAGGTCATGTAGGGAGGTGTTTATGAGGTCATGCGGGAGGTGTATATGAGGTCTTGCAGGGAGGCGCATATGAGGTCATGCAGGGAGGCGCTTATGAGGTCTTGCAGGGAGGTGTAGATGAGTTCATGCAGGGAGGTGTTTATGAGGTCACGCAGGGAGATGTTTATGAGGTCACGCAGGGAGATGTATATGAGTTCATGCAGGGAGGTGTAGATGAGTTCATGCAGGGAGGTGTATATGAGGTCATGCAGGGAGGCGCATATGAGGTCATGCAGGGAGGTGTTTATGAGGTCATGCAGGGAAGTATAGATGAGTTCATGCAGGGAGGTGTATATGAGGTCGTGTAGGGAGGTGTTTATGAGTTCATGCAGGGAGGTGTATATGAGGTCATGCAGGGAGATCATGGAGGGAGGTGTATATGAGGTCATGCAGGGAGGTGTTTATGAGTTCAGCAGGGAGGTGTATATGAGGTCATGCAGGGAGGTGTATATGAGGTCATGCGGGAGGTGTATATGAGGTCTTGCAGGGAGGCGCATATGAGGTCATGTAGGGAGGTGTTTATGAGTTCATGCAGGGAGGTGATAATGAGGTTGTGTAGGGAGGCGTATATGAGGTCATGCAGGGAGGTGTAGATGAGTTCATGCAGGGAGGTGTTTATGAGGTCATGCAGGGAGGTGTTTATGAGGTCATGCAGGGAGGTGTATATGAGTTCATGCAGGGAGGTGTATATGAGTTCATGCAGGGAGGTGTATATGAGGTCATGCAGGGAGGTGTATATGAGGTCATGCAGGGAGGTGCATATGAGGTCATGCAGGGAGGTGTATATGAGGTCATGCAGGGAGGTGTATATGAGGTCATGCAGGGAGGTGTATATGAGGTCATGCAGGGAGGTGTATATGAGTTCATGCAGGGAGGTGCAGGGAGGTGTTTATGAGGTCATGCAGGGAGGTGTATATGAGGTCATGCAGGGAGGTAGATGAGTTCACGCAGGGAGGTGTTTATGAGGTCACGCAGGGAGGTGTTTATGAGGTCATGCAGGGAGGTGTTTATGAGGTCATGCAGGGAGGTGTATATGAGGTCTTGCAGGGAGGTGTAGATGCATATGAGGTCATGTCATGCAGGGAGGTGTATATGAGGTCATGCAGGGAGGTGTATATGAGGTCATGCAGGGAGTGTATATGAGGTCATGCATGAGTGTATATGAGGAGGTGCAGGGAGGTGTTTATTCATGCAGGGAGGTGTTTATGAGGTCACGCAGGGAGGTGTTTATGAGGTCACGCAGGGAGGTGTAGATGAGTTCATGCAGGGAGGTGTAGATGAGGTTCATATGAGGTCATGCAGGGAGGTGTATTTGAGGTCATGCATGGAGATCATGCAGGGAGATGTATATGAGGTCATGCAGGGAGGTGTTTATGAGTTCATGCAGGGAGGTGTAGATGAGTTCATGCAGGGAGGTGTAGATGAGGTCATGCAGGGAGGTGTATATGAGGTCATGCAGGGAGGTGTTTATGAGGTCATGCAGGGAGGTGTAGATGAGTTCATGCAGGGAGGTGTATATGAGGTCATGCAGGGAGGTGTATATGAGTTCATGCAGGGAGGTGTATATGAGTTCATGCAGGGAGGTGTATATGAGGTCATGCAGGGAGGTGTATATGAGGTCATGCAGGGAGGTCATGCAGGGAGATGTATATGAGTTCATGCAGGGAGGTGTATATGAGGTCATGCAGGGAGGTGTATATGAGGTCATGCAGGGAGGTGTAGATGAGTTCATGCAGGGAGGTGTTTATGAGGTCACGCAGGGAGTTGTTTATGAGGTCACGCAGGGAGGTGTAGATGAGTTCATGCAGGGAGGTGTAGATGAGGTCTTGCAGGGAGGCGCATATGAGGTCATGAAGGGAGGTGTATTTGAGGTCATGCATGGAGATCATGCAGGGAGATGTATATGAGGTCATGCAGGGAGGTGTATATGAGGTCATGCAGGGAGGCGTATCTAAGGTTATGCAGGGAAGTGTTTATGAGTTCATGCAGGGAGGTGTAGATGAGTTCATGCAGGGAGGTGTTTATGAGGTCATGCAGGGAGGTGTAGATGAGTTCATGCAGGGAGGTGTATATGAGGTCATGCAGGGAGGTGTTTATGAGTTCATGTAGAGAGGTGTAGATGAGTTCATGCAAGGAGATCATGCAGGGAGGTGTATATGAGGTCATGCAGGGAGGTGTTTATGAGGTCACGCAGGGAGGTGTTTATGAGGTCATGCGGGAGATCATGCAGGGAGGTGTACATGAGGTCATGAAAGGAGGCGTATATAAGGTAATGCAGGGAAGTGTTTATGAGATCATGCAGGGAGGTTTATATGAGGTCATGCAGGGAGGTATTTATTCATGTTCATGCAGGGAGGTGTTTATGAGTTCATGCAGGGAGGTGTAGATGAGGTCATGCAGGGAGATCATGCAGGGAGGTGTATATGAGATCATGCAGGGAGGCGCATATGAGGTCATGCAGGGAGGTGTATATGAGCTCATGCAGGGAAGTGTAGATGAGTTCATGCAGGGAGGTGTTAATGAGGTCATGCAGGGAGGTGTAAATGAGAGGTTCTAATACATGTGCACACTACTGTATATACTTAGCTATACACTTGCAACCACCAAATAGACAGGCGCACATTCATTTTAGAAACAACCTCACTTCAGCTTCAGCCAGCAGCTCAGCCCAGAAATGAACAAAGACGTTGGATCAATCAGTATACACTCGTTAAGAGTTTTTAACAAAATGAATGAACATGAATGAATACAGAAATAAAAGTATCTTAATGCAGAGTAAGAATTTTATTTTTAACAGTTACAAAGAACAAATATTTTAAAAACATATTTTTATTTTACATAAACTGTACACAGTGACATTTTATTAATTCTAAATGATTCTGCAACAGGATCTAAAAAGAGCTTTTATTAAATAAAAAAAACTGGAATTAAAATTGATCAGAAATTATGAAATATTCAATTTGTCTACTGTGTAGAACATGCTGAATTAAAAAAAAATGGAATCCATACTACTGTACCCTGAAACAGTGTTTAGGCTTCACAAGAGATCCCACAGTATTTTATAACAGTGTGCGACGCCCTTGCCATCTTAATAACAGCTATAAAAAAGAATTGGCTTCTTTGGTTCCATTATTAGGTATAATACATTTTTTAACAGAATTCAAATTTCAGTTTTTATAAAAATAACATTTTGTTTTTCTTTCAATGGCAGTTTTTTAAACTAATCACGCAACTTATCAGTGCAAACATTGTGACAATCACTCGCTCGTTGAAGAAGAAGAAGCGAACGATTATGTTTCAAGTATTGATCAAAGCAGATTCAAATAAAGAGTCTTACAAAGAGCTGCACTGGTCTGGTATGGGTCAATAGTTTACATCGCATAGCTCACGTGGCACGTCTTTAACTGGGTTGTGTGGGTGGGGAAAGGCACTGGCAAGCACCCTTGTAAAGGCATTTAGATCTGCAAGTGCTATCAAATGTGCATTCAGGAGTTTGAAAGTGCTGTGCTGCACCATCACCAGCTGAGCAGCATGGCCATTCTTGAAATCCACGGATTCATACGAGAGAACTCAGTTATTCTTTGCATCAGCTGTTCAAGTACATTTGATTGGTTTTTTCAGAGATGCTGTAAAGAGTAAAGCTGTCTCTTACAGTCCAGCTGAAACCCTGATTATACCAGTCCATATGGGTTTCTTGAACACCAGTTAGGAGTCCATGCTCTACCAATAACTGAAAGGTGCTTTACTTCGCTGGAATGTCTATAGGAACTGAAATCTCCTTCCATCGGCACTTAGCACTTAAGGCAGGTACCAAGCAGGCTGTAACTGTTTCAAGACAATGCACCATACCTGACCACTTGGAGCTGGCCCCAGAGAAGTGTCCACTGATACATGAAAACAGTGTTCTATAAGATCTTTTGTGGAATGTGTGTCCCATCATCCTGATATTTTCCTTTTTGGAAGTCCTGTCAAATTTAAACTTCTTTCTAGTAGATGGTGCGCATTCCCTTCAGATTCCATTTCAAGGTCACTGTAAAGTGGTCAGATTGTGTGTCTGGTGACAGTCACAGGCTCCACAGGCCAGGATGGGATCTGTTTTTTTCTTAAGTACTTATGAGTAAAATGCAGAAGCAGTCTCTGATTTTGTAGAAAAGGCTAACCATACACAAAAGGTATCAAAATGTTCATAAATATTATAATTATTATTATTTTATTATTATTATTTCCTGTTGCTTCATGTCGTAGAGCAGGGCAATAATCCCTTAAAAAATAATGATCAAATTGAGGGAACTTGCTTGCATACAAAACTCAAGCGCAGCCACATTCTTCCACGATCATGTTGGGCACATCTCTCTTGACAATGTTATACTCGTCGTCAAAGTACAGCATGGACATGGTGCTGAGCTTGGTGGGTATACAGCAGGAGTTCATGGAGCCCGGGCTCAGCCCTCGCATTCTGTACTGGTTCACCACAGCCGTGTGGAAGGAGGAGGCCGACCCGGGCACGCCAGCCATGTAGGCTGGGCAGCTCCCCTCGCAGTAGTTCCCATAGTACCCTTTCGGCGCTATGATCCAGTCATTCCATCCAATCAGCCCGAAGTCAATGTAGAACTGCTGCCTGCAGCAGAGGCTGGTCCTGCCGTCGCACTCCAGCCCTCGCTTGCGGATGCGGTGCTTGCTGTTGGCCGCTCGAGCCTGCACCACTAGAAAGGGCCGGTGGGCCTCGTCGTCGGGGTTGACGAGGACGGGCGTCACCGCTACGTTCTGGCAGCCCTCGCAGTGCACCTCCAGGTTCTGCCTCCTCTCCCCTTTCTCCAGAAGAGCCTGGATGGCCTGTGTCAGGGGGAAAGTGTGCCAGCCGCTTCTCTTGAGCTCCACCCGCTTCTCCACCGCGCTCCAAGTGCTGCTCGCCCCGGCCTCCTGGAAGTAGACCTTCACTGTCACCTTGCGCCGGACGCCCTTCTCCCCGTTGGATGGAAGCACTTTAAAGTACAGCCACAAGTTGGCTTGAAAAACAAAGAGATTTTGGTTTCCTTCGTTCGAGACCAAAAAGTAGAGGCTCGACTTGGATGATGCCAGCTCATCTGCATATGAAATGAGAAAAAAAAATCTTAATTCACATTTATCACAAGGTTTAAATGTAAAAGACCAGTTAAATAAAATACATTGTTACTTGTGCCCCCCACAGCCCCCTACCTCATTTACAGTGCTTTTACATAAGAGGTATAGTGTTGCTTTTGTATTTTTAAAATGCAATTTGACATTCATTTGCAGGTTTTTATTATTGTAATAACAAAGAACAGATTTATAACCCAGAACATAAGTCAATTGTAAGGAAATGTAAGAAAACAATGCTAGGGAATTTTGATGAGATGACCTCATATTTGCATTGATCGTACAGATTAGGTTCACTGTAAGCACAGTTGCAGGAGACTTTTGCATTTAAGAACAGTATGTTAGCCTTAGCTGTTTGACGAGCTGTGAATATTACAGAACACACAATAAGTGCATAAGTAAAACCCAGTTGTGTGAATTGACACAAAGTACAGCATTATTTGTGAAGGCTCATTTACGGTACTCAACACAACCTGTTGTGTCTGTGCATTGAAACGAAGGAAGTATCATGCTCTCTGGGTTTGCACACAGACATGGAGAGTTTCGGATTGAAGTAAAGAAAGAGTCTTAATAATAACTGGTAAGGATAAAGAACCTTCTAAGAAAGGAACCTTCTAAAAAATGGGGCCAGTCTGTCTGCTGCTGGGAATTGAAATGGCTTTAAAGGAAGTCACTGTGCTGCTGAGTCAGGAGAAAGTGACAAAGGAAGACTGAAGACAGCTACATACCTAAAGGAACCTCACCGAACCCGAATTTCAAGAAGCAAACGTGACCGGGAGCTGAAACCAGCTGAAAGCTGAAAACAAGCTGAAGAGAATGCACCCAGAGCCAGCACAGACGTGTGATCTGAATCCTTCGATAGCTGGCCCACTCCCCTGCTGGCTATGCTGAAGAGAATGCACCTGGAGCCAGCACTGATGTGTGATCTGAATCCTTCGATAGCTGGCCCACTCCCCTGCTGGCTATGCTGAAGAGAATGAACCCGGAGCCAGCGTTGATGTGTGATCTGAATCCTTTGATAGCTGGCCCCTTCCCCTGCTGACTATGACAGTGCTTTGGGGTCGTCCCAAATGGCTCTGCATCAGGAAGTAGAGATCCATGAAGTGCGGACCCCAAAACAGAATACAGTGTAAAGCTTCAAATGTTGCTGAGAATAATGTGAAAGCAAAAGGCTTAATGTGCCTCGGAAACTGCATCTTTTAACTGGAGAATAAATGAAAGCTACATCGTGCAAGTAGCTGTCTGAATGTGCTGAGCTAATGTGAAGCATGGTGAAGTGTGGTCAATGGAAAAAATGATAGAAGAGTTTAGAATATGTAGCATAGCATAGCAATCGATGCGCTTAGAACATAGCATACTGATAGCAATCAATGTGTTTCGAACATCGCATACTGAAAATGTGACCCACACTGGAAACAGGCCAAGCAGCAGCTGTTTATTTAATTCCAATTGAGTCCCTTTGCTAACGTCATAATCGTACTGAACTACTTCCTTCGAGGAGATAACTCTGTACCCCCCCCTGGTTTGTTTATATAGATAGCTCTCTGGGGTAGGCACTTCTAAAAAGCTCCAAATCGGTCAAGAGGGGAGTGGGGAACTGGAGAGTGGAAGCAGGGTCCTTAGTGTGTGCGTTTATCCAGCTCCACTTACTTATTCAGTCTGGCACTGTAACTGAGGGTTCTGTCACTGGCCTGGCGTCGTGCAGCTGGGTGGGTTTCTGTGCTTTTTTATGGTACAACTGAGTGCTGCTGAGCCTCAGTCTCCCCTGCTGTTCTGGGTATTTTGCTGCGGCAGGGGCACCACTGGCAACATAAATACATACATCATTGGAAATGCAATCGTGTGGAGCACAAGGGCAACATGAAAGAAAGGGCATTACTACTACTGCTACTACTATACTACTACTACTGCTGCTACTACTACTATACTACTTCTACTGCTGCAACTACTGCTACTACTATACAACCGCCACTACTACTGCTACCACAACCAATACTACTGCCACTACACAACTGCTACTATTACCACTATACTACTCCAACTACTACTACTACCACAACCAATACTACTGCCACTACACAACTGCTACTATTACCACTATACTACTCCAACTACTACTACAACCAATACTACTGCCACTACACAACTGCTACTATTACCACTATACTACTCCAACTACAACTACTACCACAACCAATACTACTGCCACTACACAACTGCTACTATTACCACTATACTACTCCAACTACAACTACTACCACAACCAATACTACTGCCACTACACAACTGCTACTATTACCACTATACTACTCCAACTACAACTACTACCACAACCAATACTACTGCCACTACACAACTGCTACTATTACCACTATACTACTCCAACTACTACTACTACCACAACCAATACTACTGCCACTACACAACTGCTACTATTACCACTATACTACTCCAACTACTACTACTACCACAACCAATACTACTGCCACTACACAACTGCTACTATTACCACTATACTACTCCAACTACAACTACTACCACAACCAATACTACTGCCACTACACAACTGCTACTATTACCACTATACTACTCCAACTACTACTACTAGTACCAATACTACTGCCACTACACAACTGCTACTATTACCACTATACTACTCCAACTACTACTACTAGTACCAATACTACTACTACTACTATATTCCCTGGCATTCTACAGCATTCCACCTATAGTCTTCATCCTGTTTAAATTCAACGTGGCTGGAGACCTCTTTAAAGAACATCACAGGCTCCCGACTGGCGCATCCAGTAAAGGTGATCCACGTGGAGTGCAGGATGCGCCCAATAGCCTGGAGATCGAAGGTTCAAATCCAGGCTAAATCATTGCCGACCATGACCTGGGGTGCCCAGGGGGCTGCGCATAACTGGCCGAGCGCCATCCTGGTAGGGAGGGCTTAGGTCGGCAGGGCAATCCACGGTTCACCGCGCACCAGTGCCCCCTGTGGCTGATAGGGTCCCTGCGGGTCTGCAGTGGAGCCATTCAGATCTGCGTTGTCCTCCAGTACTATAGGTCTGGTAGCTTCGCTGTGGATCCACAGTGTGAAAAATGACGGCTTGGCAGGAACACATTTCAGAGGACGCGTGTTTCATGCTCCGAATGAGATCACTGCGATTAAGGGGCCAGTCTGTCTGTGACAGTGGTCTTCTCCTGACCCTGATTTGGTTTTGCCTGAATGACCATCCGCGGTAAATGGAGATGGCAGGTCGCTGTCGCTGTTTACACTGCTCTACCCTGCCAGTGTGTGTAGAATAGGAGGAGAATAGTACATCTGGGTGGGCCCACAATCAACAACAATGATCATTTCCCAACGTGTCCACACCTGCACCAACCTCAGAACATCATTTCTGTGTCATTACTCAATGTCTTTGTCAATAGCAGACCGCAGCTGCACAGCCACGGCCAAGCAGTAACACATGGACTTCACCAAGATAAAACAAAACACCTCAAGCCGGAGAGCTCTGGTATTGTAACTGGGAAAAGAGACTTTGAACCCTATGGATACCCTCTAAAAATCAATGGTGCCGAATACCACCTCTCCCTGACTCCCCTTGTGACCAAAACGTAGTGGAAGTGGGGAATCCAGAAAATACAGTCACATGCTGTGCCTTGACATGGGCAACTCTGTCGATGTCATTAAGAAACAAGCTTCTGTGAGTGCAGTTGTTCAGCATGTCTGTGAAAGATCTAAAGCACAGTACAGATCGAGAGCCTCTTTCAAACCAAACCAGCTCATCAGAGCACCAGGAGCTGACAGCGTACCTCAGCGATGGCCGGCCAGCTGAAAATCCTTCCCTGGTATGGGATGAACAAGGGGATTTCCAGGCACCATAACATTTAATCGCTGCCAAATTCAGAGATCATAATTCATGAATCAGAAAAGGTACTGGTTGATCTAAATAACTTCAGTGAGCCAGGTAACTCACTTGTGCCTTACAGTTTATCTTTTCAAAGTGGACTAAAAGAAATGCAATGGCAAGGAGTTCTTATATGCTCTTTACAACCAAAAAATGAGA
>NC_054544.1:1304979-1479979 GCF_017654505.1 Polyodon spathula
ACCTCCCCACCAGGAAGTAATAGTCCTATTTAAAGAGCCACCAATTTAGATACCTAGACTTAATGATACATCAAGCCCAAAAAGACCTTTGCAAAGGCAATTAAGGAAAACAGCTGAATCTAAATAGAATGTCCATGAGTCATGAGATAAACCCCTTACCAAAATTTAACAGTAAATTGAAATAGCTTCACCTAATTTTACCTTATGGAATCTGAAAGGCCCACTTTAAAAATGAGAACAAAATTACTTTTTTAGCAATTGAACAGAGAATTAAATTAACCTGGCCAGGTATTCTGATACTCAATTAAGAGCAGCAGGCAGCAAATTACTTATGCTGCATTCATGTAGCTAGTGCTACACAGTAATAATAAAATAACTGCATGGCATAGCAGATCGTTCTCATTGCAAGTACCAATAATGATATACAACTGTAGATATGAAACTCTAAATAAAAATATGAAAGCTAGAAGTGCTTGAAGTAAATGAATTGTGTTCCTGTGGCCCTGCTACAAGGTCACGCCTGTGTACAGCAATAATTACACACACCTGTGTCACGCTTCTCCATATGTTAATAAGGTACAAGCTTAGCACGGGCCAGAAATTCTTGCATACACAATTTTGTTTTCTGTCATGTGCTATATAATTTGCATTCGTTTGATAGTTCGGAAGATCTTGCGTCATTAATTCAGAGAAACTTAAGTGCCTTCTTCATATTCTTGTTCACCTTTATAACTGAAAAGCTGTCCTTCCCTCACCTTTACAACTGAAAAGCTGTCCTCCCTTGAACTTTACAACTTAAAAGCTGTCCTTCCCTCACCTTTACAACTAAAAAGCTGTCCTTCCCTCATCTTTGCAACGGAGTACACATCAATGGCAGTTAACTTCTGGAGTGTTTTAAAAGCTGACTGGAAGTGAATTCTTCTCCTAAACTAGTAAAGTGTGACAAGTTTTATAAAGCAAAAAAAAAAAACAGTCATGTTGTTTTACTAGCAGCGCTTGCATTCATTCTCTCCATCTCCCTTCCAAGAGAGGTTTGAGGGAAACTCAACAGTGGGGTAGGTGTCACCCCCACCCCCCACCCGCAAGAAAATCTTTTATTGATCTGGAAATGTATTTATTTCACAGTGTTGACATTACTGCATTAGCACTTGTACTAAAGATAGAACAAAATCCAAATGAAACACTTTGAATTTGAATCCAGCTGGCTGCCTTCTCTAATCTCCTTGGAATTATCAGACGGGTCTATTAGTTTTACCAGGCATTTGCTTTCCTCATTATCTGTTAGTTTTACCGTGCATTCGCTTTTCTCATTATGTTAGTTTTATACCCCCTACTAACCATTTCAATGTTCATTTTTTGCTCAGACCCACTTCTGTCTCCAGTAATCATTCCACCATCTATTCTCAGTAGTTTTGGAAATGGAGTGTTGCTTATCTATCCAATGCAGTTGACTTGCTTCACGCTTCAACAGAACCGCTGCAGGCGTGCTAGAGCAGGCAGCGATGCCCTTCTTTTCATTTCTTTTTCCAGATGTACACAGCCCTGATGAAATGTTGCAGCCAGTGTTTCAGATCACTGATGTTAGTGGTTTTTGCAGCACTGTGGGGGTATCTCACACTGAGATGGTTCCATGATATTTTGATAAAGAACCTCCCTCCTGAGAGTTTTGCAGCTCTGCATGTCTCAAGCCTGTGATCCATGCGTATGGATGTTAACAATGTTTCTAACGGTGGGTTTAGGCACCTCAGAATGTGGAATTGCATGTGCAGGAACAGAGGGTTTCAATTTTTGTCTCTCATTAAAGCAACGTTTTGTATAATCGATGCTAGCCATGAGTTCAGTAACATTTCTGCAGGTCAGCGTCACTGCTGTAGCCTGGGTCATATCCATATAAAATATGGGCAACTTCAATTTTCACCTAATTGGAGTGCTTCAAAAAATGACTATTTACAGTTTAATGGTGCAGCCTTTGATCGTAATTACTATTTCAGGCAGGGATTTTATTGTGCCTTTATGAAAGCCTTTGTTGGCTCATGATATTTCTAGCTTCTCTTTCATTAGTCTCAGAAGCTGAATGTCCACTCAAGTATAATTTGTCCCTTAAAAGGTTACGCATATGAAAGAGCGCTAACACTTATAATTAGATCCGAGGCAGCTGCTTGCACGGTGTACTTTTTATCTTGGGAAAGCAGAAGAATATAAAATCGGTTTCATAACTAATGTTGGGGGGGAATGTACCTAGTCCATTAACGGCTACCCCTGGCATACAATGATTGGAACACAAGCTGCCACTTGCTCTGGGCATAAATACTATGTCTGCTACACAATTCAAAGTGGCTTCCCATGAAATGATGAGGTGCTTGTTAGAGACCCATCATGTGGCTAATGTAATGGCATGGATTCAAGGATTTGTACACCATCATCTAGCAAGTATAAAATGTTGTTGCCCCTTCAATTACCAAATGCTCATCCCGATAGGAGCATGCAGCTGTGACAAAAGGAGAGGAGTGCGCGTGCATATGAGATAAGCACCTGGACTTGTATGCAGGACTGTTTTAGAAAAATGAATCTAACTTTACATTAAGTGTCTAGGTAAGTGATGCAGAGACTACCAAAAGCAGCAGTACAAGTACCTTAAAGAAATTGTAGCGATCAAAAGAGGGCAACACGTTGCATTCCATGTAATTGTATCGGAGCACTACTGTATCAGAAAAGGATTTGAGTTAGGGTTCATAGCACAAACTCTTTCATTTGTAAAGCTAAGTGCTGCTGAATCATCTTGGCTCGTTCCCTCATGTTTGTTTTGTTGTTGAGTGTCTGCACCTGGCAGTGCGCTGTTCTTTTTATCAGCACAAATAGATCTCCTCCAGGTACAGCCCTTAATACGAATTCCTGATTCATTCCTATCACTTCCCACAGGAGTTACTTGGAAAAGCATGCAGATTTCTATCTATTATGATGATTTTGAGCAAAGTACTCTGAAGTGCTCTTTACCACCAACAAAGTGGTGTTAAAGTAGCAGATGGAAACACTGTCATTTGGAAGATTATCTTCAGAGCAGTGTCCTCTCTGATTTCATATGTCAATCTAGTTGCTTTTTCTTACATATATGATTGAGGCATTCTACCTGGTAGTTTTACATTTTGGTTTTGAGTTTGCTTAAAACAGAAAATGCAGTTTTTATAGGCAGTTGTATATCTCTGTGCCACAATGCTTCAAAGGCACAGTTTGTAAGGAGAGTGTCCCATTGCAATACTGTTTCTATCACTCCAGCAATGGTATTTTGGTATTGTTCTCGATCCTAACCCGAACCTCCATAACCCTAAAAAAGTTTTTCCTAAGTGGTGACTGCCAAGACTGGTCCAATATTCAGGCAGTGTTGTCCTTGGCAGACTTTAACTGACCATCTGAGGGTAAAATGAAGAGAACAATGTGTCACACCAGTCTTTCCACATTGTTAGTAAGTGGACCTTATTTGGAGGACTACAGCACTTGTAAGAGAGACCTGCATATTTTCAAATAAGAGACAATTTTCTATTCAGCACTCACCCTAACCTTCACCTCCCACCACCGGCACTCACCCTAACCATCACCTCACCAGCACCGGCACTCACCCTAACCACCACCTCACCAGCACCGGCACTCACCCTAACCACCACCTCACCAGCACCGGCACTCACCCTAACCACCACCTCACCAGCACCGGCACTCACCCTAACCATCACCTCACAGCACCGCACTCACCCTAACCATCACCTCACCAGCACCAGCACTCACCCTAACCTTCACCTCACCAGCACCGGCACTCACCCTAACCACCACCTCACCAGCACCGGCACTCACCCTAACCATCACCTCACCAGCACCGGCACTCACCCTAACCACCACCTCACCAGCACCGGCACTCACCCTAACCATCACCTCACCAGCACCGGCACTCACCCTAACCATCACCTCACCAGCACCGGCACTCACCCTAACCACTCACCTCACCAGCACCGGCACTCACCCTAACCATCACCTCACCAGCACAGGCACTCACCCTAACCATCACCTCACCAGCACCGGCACTCACCCTAACCATCACCTCACAGCACAGCACTCACCCTAACCATCACCTCACCAGCACCGGCACTCACCCTAACCATCACCTCACCAGCACCGGCACTCACCCTAACCATCACCTCACCAGCACCGGCACTCACCCTAACCACCACCTCACCAGCACCGGCACTCACCCTAACCATCACCTCACCAGCACCGGCACTCACCCTAACCATCACCTCACCAGCACCGGCACTCACCCTAACCACCACCTCACCAGCACCGGCACTCACCCTAACCACCACCTCACCAGCACCGGCACTCACCCTAACCATCACCTCACCAGCACCGGCACTCACCCTAACCATCACCTCACCAGCACCGGCACTCACCCTAACCATCACCTCACCAGCACCGGCACTCACCCTAACCACCACCTCACCAGCACCGGCACTCACCCTAACCATCACCTCACCAGCACCGGCACTCACCCTAACCATCACCTCACCAGCACTCACCCTAACCATCACCTCATAGCACAGGCACTCACCCTAACCATCACCTCACCAGCACCGGCACTCACCCTAACCACACCTCACCAGCACCGGCACTCACCCTAACCATCACCTCACCAGCACCGGCACTCACCCTAACCATCACCTCACCAGCACGGCACTCACCCTAACCATCACCTCACCAGCACCGGCACTCACCCTAACCATCACCGGCACTCACCCTAACCTTCACCTCACCACCACCGGCACTCACCCTAACCATCACCTCACCAGCACCGGCACTCACCCTAACCATCACCTCACCAGCACCGGCACTCACCCTAACCTTCACCTCACCAGCACCGGCACTCACCCTAACCATCACCTCACCAGCACAGCACTCACCCTAACCACTCACCTCACCAGCACCGGCACTCACCCTAACCATCACCTCATAGCACAGGCACTCACCCTAACCATCACCTCACCAGCACCGGCACTCACCCTAACCATCACCTCATAGCACAGCACTCACCCTAACCATCACCTCACCAGCACCGGCACTCACCCTAACCATCACCTCATAGCACAGCACTCACCCTAACCATCACCTCACCAGCACCGGCACTCACCCTAACCATCACCTCACCAGCACCGGCACTCACCCTAACCATCACCTCACCAGCACCGGCACTCACCCTAACCATCACCTCACCAGCACCGGCACTCACCCTAACCATCACCTCACCAGCACCGGCACTCACCCTAACCATCACCTCATAGCACAGCACTCACCCTAACCATCACCTCACCAGCACCGGCACTCACCCTAACCATCACCTCACCAGCACCGGCACTCACCCTAACCATCACCTCACCAGCACCGGCACTCACCCTAACCATCACCTCACCAGCACCGGCACTCACCCTAACCATCACCTCACCAGCACCGGCACTCACCCTAACCTTCACCTCACCAGCACCGGCACTCACCCTAACCATCACCTCACCAGCACCGGCACTCACCCTAACCATCACCTCACCAGCACCGGCACTCACCCTAACCATCACCTCACCAGCACCGGCACTCACCCTAACCATCACCTCACCAGCACCGGCACTCACCCTAACCTTCACCTCACCAGCACCGGCACTCACCCTAACCATCACCTCACCAGCACCGGCACTCACCCTAACCATCACCTCACCAGCACCAGCACTCACCCTAACCTTCACCTCACCAGCACCGGCACTCACCCTAACCATCACCTCATAGCACAGCACTCACCCTAACCATCACCTCACCAGCACCGGCACTCACCCTAACCATCACCTCACCAGCACCGGCACTCACCCTAACCATCACCTCACCAGCACCGGCACTCACCCTAACCATCACCTCACCAGCACCAGCACTCACCCTAACCATCACCTCACCAGCACCGGCACTCACCCTAACCATCACCTCACCAGCACTGGCACTCACCCTAACCATCACCTCACCAGCACAGGCACTCACCCTAACCATCACCTCACCAGCACCGGCACTCACCCTAACCATCACCTCACCAGCACCGGCACTCACCCTAACCATCACCTCACCAGCACCGGCACTCACCCTAACCTTCACCTCACCAGCACCGGCACTCACCCTAACCATCACCTCATAGCACAGCACTCACCCTAACCATCACCTCACCAGCACCGGCACTCACCCTAACCATCACCTCACCAGCACCGGCACTCACCCTAACCATCACCTCACCAGCACCGGCACTCACCCTAACCATCACCTCACCAGCACAGGCACTCACCCTAACCATCACCTCACCAGCACCGGCACTCACCCTAACCACCACCTCACCAGCACCGGCACTCACCCTAACCATCACCTCACCAGCACCGGCACTCACCCTAACCATCACCTCACCAGCACCGGCACTCACCCTAACCATCACCTCACCAGCACCGGCACTCACCCTAACCTTCACCTCACCAGCACCGGCACTCACCCTAACCTTCACCTCACCAGCACCGGCACTCACCCTAACCATCACCTCATAGCACAGCACTCACCCTAACCATCACCTCACCAGCACAGCACTCACCCTAACCATCACCTCACCAGCACCAGCACTCACCCTAACCATCACCTCACCAGCACCAGCACTCACCCTAACCATCACCTCACCAGCACCGGCACTCACCCTAACCATCACCTCACCAGCACCGGCACTCACCCTAACCATCACCTCACCAGCACCGGCACTCACCCTAACCATCACCTCACCAGCACCGGCACTCACCCTAACCATCACCTCACCAGCACCGGCACTCACCCTAACCATCACCTCACCAGCACCGGCACTCACCCTAACCATCACCTCACCAGCACCGGCACTCACCCTAACCATCACCTCACCAGCACCGGCACTCACCCTAACCTTCACCTCACCAGCACCGGCACTCACCCTAACCTTCACCTCACCAGCACCGGCACTCACCCTAACCACCACCTCACCAGCACCGGCACTCACCCTAACCATCACCTCACAGCACCGGCACTCACCCTAACCTTCACCTCACCAGCACCGGCACTCACCCTAACCTTCACCTCACAGCACAGCACTCACCCTAACCATCACCTCCCAGCCCCAGCACTCACCCTAACCATCACCTCATAGCACAGCACTCACCCTAACCTTCACCTCCCAGCACCGGCACTCACCCTAACCATCACCTCACCAGCACCAGCACTCACCCTAACCATCACCTCCCAGCACCGGCACTCACCCTAACCATCACCTCATAGCACAGCACTCACCCTAACCTTCACCTCCCAGCCCCAGCACTCACCCTAACCTTCACCAGCACTCCCCATGGTTCTGACTTTTGAAGAGCAGTTTTGTGCACGGGACGTTGGAGTGTGGATTATAATAATTGTCTTGTTTTTAGGTTTGCAAGCCCCCCCCCCGATACCATCGTTGGTAGAGGGGCAGCCATTATTGTTGTTTATTAAAATAAAACACAGACGTTTTTGGGAGAAATACTGTTTGGACATTGTCTTTGTTACCGCACCACTTACACAGTCACAAGCACACACCAGCTGTTTGAAATAATGGGTAAAACATTACACAAGTCTGATAACTGTGATCTTACAGTACATGCATGTACTGTTTAATCCCAAAGCACTCCAACTCTAATTCAAAAGTCTTTTACGAGTGAAAGGCCCAGCAGGAGCATGCAGGACAAAAGAAAGAACATTTCTTTTTCAGCTTTGAAAAGGACATGCGACACTTGCTGAAAGCTGTAAGAAGCACAACATTTCGAACTCCATGACAGAATGTGGCGGGATACGTGGGCCGATTCCTGAGTGTATTGTTTTATATGGAGTTCCTGGGATCCCTTGGTCTTTGTGGTTTAAAAGGGTTAAAACATAGAAGCAGTTAACAAGTACAAGACACTCTGCTGGTATTTATATGCAGCTCAAGCTCCTGTCCCTGTCTCTGTGCTCAGTTGAATCAGTGGGCTGGTACAGGAGGCAACCTGTGAAAATGATCCTGACCCATTGGTGCCCAGATACTGCACTCTGGAGGAGACAGCTCAGTTTCAACACCAGGAACCAAGGTCCAGAAAGTATCTGGTTTAGCCTTGGCAGATTTCAGTCTGAAAACTGACCTGTAATGTAAAAAAATAGGATGCAGTACCTTGGAAACTAAAAACCAAAAAATAATTTACATATTAAAGCGCAAAATTAATAGTACAGTAAGGGAACTGCAAGTGTCAGAAGCTTCACATCACACTGGGTTAATCGCTTTTTAAGTCCTGCTGCCCGCAAATCGCTTTTTTCCTTAATGTTTTCACAACCTAGGGTTCTCTTCTAGACCAGTTAAAAAAATTCTGCAAGAGAATCTGCTTCAGTCCGCTAAAAAAACTGAAGCTTGGGAGGAAATTCACCTTTCAGCAGGACAATGATCCCAAGCACAAGGCCAAAGCAACATTGGAGTGGCTCAAGAACAAAAAGGTGAATGTCCTACAGTGGCTCAGTCAAAGTCCTGATCTCAATCCCATTGAGAATCTGTGGCACTATTTGAAAATTGCGGTCCACAAGCGTCGTCCAAACAACCTGAACACCCCGGAGCAAATCTGCCAAGAAGAGTGCCGACACGAAAGGTGGCTCTACCAAATGTTAAAATGTGTGGGGGTTGAATACTTATGCAAGCAAGATATTTCAGTTTTTTATTTTTCTTAAAAATATTTCCCAACATAAAACCAATGTCACCTTACAATAATTGATTTTGAGTTTAAGTGTTTTAAAATAAAATATTGAATAGAACGAAATTTCGAAAACGAGAGTTTGATTTTTAAATACATACAGTATACCACTTTTTCCTCAGTAAATGCAGTAAAACATTTTTTTATTTTCACACGTACACTTATGACACAAGGCATACATTAACGACACAAGGCACAGGTTAATATTTTATTAGATTATCTTTTTAAAACAAAACTGTATACATCATGATTACTATCCAAAAAGTCATCTATACAAATTAGTGCAGGCAAAAATTTGAACTTATCTTAAGAAGGACAGTTATATGAACCAGTTACAGGTGTTTTATGAGCTTTACGGGTCAGTGTGGTTAAGACTGCTGTCCTTGTTTAGCACCACGAAGAACTAACTCCATCTACCCCTTCACATACTCGTCAGTGTTAGGTTAGGTTACTATAATAGTAATGTGGCTTAAGAAAGGATAGGCATGGAACCAGTTTCTTGTGTCAATGCATCTGATTATGAACCTGATTCACTCCAATTACAACCACAGCCTGTCCATAACTTCAAAAGGAATGTTTTCTAAGTTTCGAAAAAGTGGCATTGCTCAACTACCTGCAGACAAGCTGCTTCAATTCAAGTTAACTTCAACACAAGGTCAAAATGAGTTTGTGAATGTAGAAGACATGGAAACATGGTTAATATTCTATTACACTTACTATTGTAAATAACAGTAACAGCTAGTGCTATTTGCATCCTTCTCTGCAAGTACTCATTGATTCCACTGAGAGCTCTTCAAATACATTAAGCTACATGATCACATCACAGTCCCCCCCATACACATTTCTTACAAAAGCATGTTTTAAAATGGGCAAACAGAGAGCAAGAGAGGTAAATGCATGGGGCTTATTAAGCCTAACATGCTTTTGACATCAGTTAATAGCGAGGGAAAGGCAGATTTCAGTCTACTCCAGTTCTGAAAAAGGACCTAGCGCATAGCCACTTGAGAAGCTGTTTCAAACAGTTTAGAAGCACCTACAGTCATCAACGTAGGAAGCCATGGACGTGTGCCAGCACTATTGCATTCTATTTTAATGAACAGAAGCCTGCCATCCCCTCTGAAAGAGTCAAACATTCTCAGTCAGCCCAAAACCATGACCTACACAATCTAAGCTTTACTGGGTTACAACCGGCTAGTGGATATATAGGATCTGCTTTAGAGAAGACACTGAAAATAGAAAAGTGCTGTTGTAGTTAAAAGAGTATTGTTGCATCAAAACATCTGACCACGTTTATACTTTACTGTAGGCAGTTCACACCACGAATAAACATGTTCTGAAGAGTCAGAGAGCTGGAGTTAATCATGGACAGTACTGCACACCTCACTGCTAACTCAACCCACTGTTCACCTGTACTAAACACACGTAGAGACTGAACACTCGGGTTGCGGTGGTAACTTTTTATAGACAGGCAATAATGTGAAAAATGTTTCTGCAGTTACCTCTTCACAGTTAAAAATCCTTATGTCTTTTATAATGCACTGGATACTGGATAACTGGCAGTCCTGCAGAACGTATGGTACAGTATGTAACATTCCCTAATGTAAAGAAGCACTGATTGCTCATGATAACACAAGAAAGAAAGTATGCCCTCAGTATAAAATCTGTGTATAGCTGTATCCAAAAGCATCTAAATAATGTGTCAGACGCCATGACTGTGCACTCCAGACAAGACTGGTCCATACGATGCCATGCCTCACTTTCATGTGCTTCTTTCAGCCAAAACCATGTTGAGAAGAGAATAAAGGAACAGCTCTCTTCAGTCCTCTTCAGCCCAGACCAGCACGCCAATTACAGGCTTGATAATGATAAAGAAAGTGTGAACCACACTGCAGACTTCTCACAGCTGATTCTCCCAATTCATAATGTTTTCCACCTCTGCAATACGGAATCCACTTACAACGCATGCTTTTAAAGACATTTCCATGTATTTGCTTTATTTTATTTCTACTTGTTCTTTGCATTTCATACACCATCTCTTTTTTTTTTTTTTTGCAAATCAAAAAAGGTATTCTGGAAGTTTGTTAAAAAATAAATAAATAAAAATAATAATAAAAAAAAATCCTGTTCCTCTATCAACAGTTGACACCCAAACCAGTCCAATGATCCGGTACCATTAGGAAGTACTTATCCATTGCTTCACAGAACCGAGTCCTGTACAGCTCTGGGGACACTACAGTTGGCATTTTACCTGTTAATAAAACAAAACATGTACCTTTTCAAACAGTCTGAAACACAGTACAAAACTAATTCAAACAAACACAAACCAGCATAACACAATATCCAGAACAAAACTCATCAGCCTAGCATCTTAAAAGGCATGTGATTTTAGCCACATTTCAAAGTTAATTATTGCAACAACAAAAGGGTCAAAGCACTTAGGACCTCTGAAGCACTGGGCTAACACTTAATGAAGTATACTAGGCCAGCCATACTGTACTCATAAAGTACTCACCACCACTGTGTGCCATTTCCTTTTGTAAAAAGAGCTGCTGGTATTGAAAAACAAGCTGCTAATAAAACAGAACTAGCAAGAAAGGAGCTCTTAAAATCACAAAGGATTTACAGGAAGGTTTTTAACATCAACGTTAGGAAAACATCTGCTGTTAAGTTAGCATGGCAGTAAATGGCAGGGATGGAAATAAGACTCACATTGCATAGCAAGCAGATCCATTCCTCGTTTTACTATTAGTTTAATAAGACACACCTGAGCTTGTTACCTATACACTGTGGAATGCGTGAAATTGCTACACAATAAGAGTCTTATTTCCATCCCTGAACTCATTAAAGTGCATTCATATTTAAAGATCTTACTATCACCTACAGAATCGAACCTTATTAAACAAACAAAAAATAAATACATTGAGGGTGTGAGAAACAGCACAACTGTGTAGGAGACAAACCAAAAACAAAGCAAAACATTTTAAACAATTCTTAAAAGAAAACACTGCAGCAGATGGACACCAGGAAGAACACCTGGGGGGATTCAACACGAGTTAGGATTTTAATTACATTGAGTTTTGGATCCACTGCATAGCCCTGAATAGCTGCAGTATAATTCTGCATTTCTGTCATGCACATCGATGCCCAATGAAAAGTCTATTAAATGGGAAAAAAAAACCACTTATTTGTTTACAACTCCCCATTGTATACAGATCTAAACTTAGATGCTTAGCCTGTGTCTCAGTTCTGCACTTGCAGCCTCGTGGATGTCTCCGATATAATTAAATAGTTTGCAAGCTACAATTTTGCGGATCCAGACTCCTAAAGAGGGATGAAACTTTTCTTGTGATGTCAGGGAGTCGGGTGTATTTTCAAAACCCCACATGCAACTCACCTTGTCCACCCAGGATTCCTGTGGACTTTACAACCATTTCAAGCTTCTTGTCCCACGTAAACGTCCGGATATAATCTGAAAAGAAAGAATGAGCATATTTAAAAAAAAAAAAAAAAAAAAAAAAAATCATTATGTAGGCTCTAGGATTTATTTGAATTTGTATTATATACTGCACTATTCATGTACTTCCTTTTTGCATATTCATGGATACTGCGCAATAAAAGCTTAACTGGATATAGGTGGAAGATGAAACACTGAACACATCTTCCATGGCTATCCCTCACCACGCCTGCAAATCCCCCCAAAAAAACCAGCTAGTCGGAGATAGTATTTCCAGTAATTTTCCTCATATGCAAAGCTCAAGCAACAAAACCAAAAGTCTCGTGATTTGAGTTTCGAGTGAACTTAGATTTTACCTAAAACTATTTTCTATGGGGAAAAAAAAAAGAAAGTGCTCTGGAGCAGCAGGGGCGCGCGGCAATGCGGGCAGGGGCGCGCGGCAATGCGGGCAGGGGCGCGCGGCAATGCGGGCAGGGGCGCGCGGCAATGCGGGCCAGCCTCACCAATGATGCCCACGACCAGCTCGTCCGTGGAGTCATCACGCCCCACCAGCAGGGAATAGTCGATGATCAGGTGGCTGGAGAGGAAGTAGGCGTCGCTGTGAATGGAGGCGTGGAGCACAGACTTGCAGTGGGAGCGGATATAGAGTGGGCTGTCCCGCATCAGCTTCAGCAGGTTCTCATCCAGCAGCACCACTTCACAGCTCTCCTTCCCAGTGTCCGTCTTTACATTGCGGTTCCGCAGGGAGCCCTTCAGATCAAACACCTACGAGGGGAGGGAGGGCATGACAGTCACTACAGCACGCTTACGGGACAAGGGCTTCACATTTCCATTCTAAATCCAGCCTGATCTGAAATCTCATGGAATTGAGAAGTGATATTCTGAATACAGTACCTGTATTTGGAATGCCCTAAGGAAATCATCATTTCAATCTGTCAACCACACTTTAAAATACTGAATCAGAAGAGATATAGGCACTAAAAAGAAACTTCAAAAATTTTGCAACACTTATTATATATGTTATGGGGTCCCACTGAAAGAAGCTGTATATGTATTTTTCAATCTGGAAAATAAAAATGACTATCTGGCATGCTTTAATAGAAATGTGCTGGATAAATGCCTAACTGCTTTACTGATCTTTTTAGATAATGCATACAGCAATGAGAAAAATGCAGGTGCAATGAAGCGGGTCCCTGGCTTTTCCTATTCAAACTGCGTATTCTGCCATACAGAGACAGTCACTGCATCAGAGAGGGCTCCTCACAGTACCTGATCACACACACACACAGGACTCCTCACAGTACCTGATCACACACACACATGGGACCCCTCACAGTACCTGATCACACACACACACGGGACTCCTCACAGTACCTGATCACACACACACACATGGGACTCCTCACAGTACCTGATCACACACACACACACATGGGACTCCTCACAGTACCTGATCACACACACACACACACGGGACTCCTCACAGTACCTGATCACACACACACACACACGGGACTCCTCAGAGGACCTGATCACACACACACACACGGGACTCCTCAGAGGACACACACACACAAAACACCCCGGGACTGAGGACCTGCACTGACACACACACGGGGATCCTCAGGAGTCTCTGGATCTCACACACACACACACATACGGGATCACTCAGAGGACCTGATCACACACACACACCATCCTCACAGGACCTGAGGACACACCACTGGACACACGGGACTCTCTGAGGACTGATCAACACACACGGGATCCTCAGAGGACCTGATGATCACACCACACACACACCACACACGGGACTCACACACCACCAACACACAAGGGACTCCTCACAGAGGACACCTGATCACACACACACACACACACGGGACTCCTCAGAGGACCTGATCACACACACACACACGGGACTCCTCAGAGGACCTGATCACACACACACACACACAGTACCTGACACACACACAGGACTCCTCACAGGACCTGATCACACACACACACACGGGACTCCTCACAGGGATCACACACACACACACACCTCACAGTACCTGATCACACACACACACACACGGGACTCCTCACAGTACCTGGGGACTCCTCACAGTACCTGATCACACACACACACATGGGACTCCTCACAGTACCTGATCACACACACACACTCCTCACAGGACTCCTCACAGTACCTGATCACACACACACACACGGGACTCCTCACAGTACCTGATCACACACACACACACACGGGACTCCTCACAGTACCTGATCACACACACACACACACGGGACTCCTCACAGTACCTGATCACACACACACACACACGGGACTCCTCACAGTACCTACCTGACTCACAGTACACACACACACACACGGGACTCCTCACAGTACCTGATCACACACACACACACACGGCTCACAGTACCTGATCACACACACACACACACACACGACTCCTCACAGTACCTGATCACACACACACACACACGGGCTCACTGCAGAGGACCTGATGAGTGGTGCAACACGTGGCCCTGAACGCTCCTGATCCATTCACACACACACACACACACACACGATCAGGACTAGGTACCTTGATCACACACACACACACACGGGACTCCTCAGAGGACCTGATCACACACACACACACGGGACTCCTCACAGTACCTGAGAGTTGTTGTGTGTGTGGTGTTGCCTGAGGAGTATCCTGAATAGGTAGTGGTGTGTGGTGCACAGTCTCATGGACTAGTGGGGTGTGTGCACCTGTCCTCACCGTACCTGATCACACACACACACACACGGGACTCCTCAGAGGACCTGATCACACACACACACACACACACACGGGACTCCTCAGAGGACCTGATCACACACACACACACACACGGGACTCCTCAGAGGACCTGATCACACACACACACACACACAGTACCTGACTCACACAGTCACCTGATCACACACACACACACACCCACACACGGGACTCCTCACAGTACCTGATCACACACACACACACGGGACTCCTCACAGTACCTGATCACACACACACACACACGGGACTCCTCAGAGTACCTGATCACACACACACACACACACACACTCACAGTACCTGATCACACACACACACACACTCCTCACAGTACCTGATCACACACACACACACGCGACTCCTCACAGGACCTGATCACACACACACACACACACGGGACTCCTCAGAGGACCTGATCACACACACACACATACGGGACTCCACACACACACACACACACACACACACACACACACCCTGTCATGGACTAGTGTGTGTCACACACACACACCAGTGTGTGTGTGCCCTGAGGAGTGGTCATGGACAGTGTGTGTGTTGTGTGCCCACTCCTCACAGTGTCACACACCCACGACCCCCAACTGACCAGTGTCCCTGAGGACTAGTGACAACACACATGTCACAGTGTGTGGGGACTCCTGAGAGTACCTGAGTCTCCTGGACTAGTGTGTGTCACAGTGACCTGATCACACACTGTGTCCACGGAGGACCTGATCACACACACACACACACGGGACTCCTCAGAGGACCTGATCACACACACACACACACGGGACTCCTCAGAGGACCTGATCACACACACACACACACGGGACTCCTCACAGTACTCCTCACAGTACATCACACACACACACATGGGACTCCTCACAGTACCTGATCACACACACACACACACACGGGACTCCTCACAGTACCTGATCACACACACACACATGGGACTCCTCACAGTACCTGATCACACACACACACACGGGACTCCTCACAGTACACACACACACACACACACATGGGACTCCTCACAGTACCTGATCACACACACACACATGGGACTCCTCACAGTACCTGATCACACACACACACACGGGACTCCTCACAGTACCTGATCACACACACACACACGGGACTCCTCACAGTACCTGATCACACACACACACACACGGGACTCCTCACAGTACCTGATCACACACACACACACACACGACTCCTCACAGTACCTGATCACACACACACACACACACGGACTCCTCACAGTACCTGATCACACACACACACGGGACTCCTCACAGTACCTGATCACACACACACACACACGGGACTCCTCACAGTACCTGATCACACACACACACACACACCTGATCACACACACACACACAGTACCTGATCACACACACACACACACACACACACACGGGACTCAGAGGACCTGATCACACACACACACACACACGGGACTCCTCAGAGGACCTGATCACACACACACACACACGGGACTCCTCACAGGACCTGATCACACACACACACACGGGACTCCTCACAGTACCTGATCACACACACACACACACGGGACTCCTCAGAGGACCTGATCACACACACACACACACACACACACTCACAGTACCTGATCACACACACACACACACACACACTCCTCACAGTACCTGATCACACACACACACACACACGACTCCTCACAGTACCTGATCACACACACACACACACGGACTCCTCACAGTACCTGATCACACACACACACACACACTCCTCACAGTACCTGATCACACACACACACACACGGGACTCCTCACAGTACCTGATCACACACACACACACGGGACTCCTCACAGTACCTGATCACACACACACACGGGACTCCTCACAGTACCTGATCACACACACACACACACGGGACTCCTCACAGTACCTGATCACACACACACACATACGGGACTCCTCACAGTACCTGATCACACACACACACACGGGACTCCTCACAGTACCTGATCACACACACACACATGGGACTCCTCACAGTACCTGATCACACACACACACACGGGACTCCTCACAGTACCTGATCACACACACACACACACACGGGACTCCTCAGAGGACCTGATCACACACACACACATGGGACTCCTCACAGGACCTGATCACACACACACACACGGGACTCCTCACAGTACCTGATCACACACACACACATGGGACTCCTCACAGTACCTGATCACACACACACACACGGGACTCCTCACAGTACCTGATCACACACACACACACACGGGACTCCTCACAGTACCTGATCACACACACACACACTCCTCACAGTACCTGATCACACACACACACATGGGACTCCTCACAGTACCTGATCACACACACACACACACGGGACTCCTCACAGTACCTGATCACACACACACACACACGGGACTCCTCACAGTACCTGATCACACACACACAGTACCTGATCACACAACACACACATGGGACTCCTCACAGTACCTGATCACACACACACACATGGGACTCCTCACAGTACCTGATCACACACACACACACACACACGACTCCTCACAGTACCTGATCACACACACACACATGGGACTCCTCACAGTACCTGATCACACACACACACACACACGACTCCTCACAGTACATCACACACACACACACACACACACGGTGTGTCCTCCCTGAGTACCTGATCACACACACCACACACTCGATCACAGTACATGATCACTGGTGTCACCTGGACTGAGGTGTGTGGACTCCTCACAGTGTGATCACACACACACACGATCCTCACAGGACCTGTCACACACACACACACACAGGACTCCTCACAGTACCTGGACTACACACACACACACACACACACACACACACACACACACTCACACCTGATCACACACACCTCACAGTACTCCTCACAGGACCTGATCACACACACACACACACGACTCCTCACAGTACCTGATCACACACACACACACATCACACACACGGGACTCCTCACAGTACCTGATCACACACACACACACATGGGACTCCTCACAGTACCTGATCACACACACACACACACACACACATGACTCCTCACAGTACCTGATCACACACACACACACACGACTCCTCACAGTACCTGATCACACACACACACACACACTCCTCACAGTACCTGATCACACACACACACACACGGGACTCCTCACAGTACCTGATCACACACACACACATGGGACTCCTCACAGTACCTGATCACACACACACACACACACGACTCCTCACAGTACCTGATCACACACACACACACACGGGACTCCTCACAGTACCTGATCACACACACACACACACAGTGGGTCCTGATCACGACTCCTGACATTACACACACACACACACGGGTGGTGCACACACACACACACACACACATCACACACACACACACACACGGGACTCCTCACAGTACCTGATCACACACACACACACACGGGACTCCTCACAGGACCTGATCACACACACACACACACGGGACTCCTCACAGTACCTGATCACACACACACACACACGGGACTCCTCACAGTACCTGATCACACACACACACACACACGGGACTCCTCACAGTACCTGATCACACACACACACATGGGACTCCTCACAGTACCTGATCACACACACACACACACAGGACTCCTCACAGTACCTGATCACACACACACACACACGGGACTCCTCACAGTACCTGATCACACACACACACACTCCTCACAGTACCTGACTCCTCACAGTACCTGATCACACACACACACACACACACACACACGACTCCTCACAGTACCTGATCACACACATACACGGGACTCCTCACAGTACCTGAGCTATTTTACGACCATAGAAAAGGTTCTCCATGACCAGCAGATCCAACTTCTTTTCTGTGTTGTTCTGAGAATTTTTATAGCCGATCCGATAGACGCCCAGAATCTTAGCCAGAGCTGTGGGTCTCTGAAACACATTTCCACATCATGTTCGAAAACAGAAGAGCATCTGTAAAAGCATCTATGTGAACGACTGCACTGCTGAACACTTCAGTTACCTTCTGCTGCACGGCTCCAGTAATGTAGGTGAAATAATGCGGAGCAAAGTCTAGGAAAGACTGAACTTCCAGCCGAGGCATCTGCTTCAGGATAAACCGGTCATCTACAAGCAAGAAAGAAAAGAAAAAGAACCGGCCATGTGGCACAGTTTAAAAACACCAATTATTTATTTATTTATTTATTTATTTATGTGTGTGTGTGTGTGTGTGTGTGTGTGTGTGTGTGTGTGTGTGTGTGTGTATATATATATATATACACACATACACACATACATACATACACATACATATAAAATAGATATTCTACACTTTGAATTACCTACAATTTGTAGTTTTACATTAAATAAAATTAGATAATGTACAATGCTGACAAATTAAGGAAATTCACTGGATAAATAGACTCAATACCATGATGCTTGGAGGTTTAGACAGAAAGGAATAGTAGAGTGTTACCATGTAGTACCTCACATCACAAGCACATTAACAGATATAAATAGATACGAGTGTGGTTACCATGCCATCAAAAGCCTTCAAGTACCTCCAGTGTTTGCTTTGAAACACACTTTCCCTTGACAAAGGCATGTTAACTGTGAGCCAGCTCACTCAATGGAAGTTCTCACAGCTTTACGTCAGATACAACTGCTTGATTTTTATTGTTGGAAGCATGCAATGAATCATCTCAGATTATAAACCCCCATTAATGTAACCTAGAACATTTAGAACCCTGAAGCAGCAGGCTCTGGACCTCGGTTCTATCTGAAACGTTTAGAACCCTGTGAAGCAGCAGGCTCTGGACCTCGGTTCTATCTGAAACGTTTAGAACCCTGTGAAGCAGCAGGCTCTGGACCTCGGTTCTATCTGAAACGTTTAGAACCCTGTGAAGCAGCAGGCTCTGGACCTCGGTTCTATCTGAAACGTTTAGAACCCTGTGAAGCAGCAGGCTCTGGACCTCGGTTCTATCTGAAACGTTTAGAACCCTGTGAAGCAGCAGGCTCTGGACCTCGGTTCTATCTGAAACGTTTAGAACCCTGTGAAGCAGCAGGCTCTGGACCTCGGTTCTATCTGAAACGTTTAGAACCCTGTGAAGCAGCAGGCTCTGGACCTCGGTTCTATCTGAAACGTTTAGAACCCTGTGAAGCAGCAGGCTCTGGACCTCGGTTCTATCTGAAACGTTTAGAACCCTGTGAAGCAGCAGGCTCTGGACCTCGGTTCTATCTGAAACGTTTAGAACCCTGTGAAGCAGCAGGCTCTGGACCTCGGTTCTATCTGAAACGTTTAGAACCCTGTGAAGCAGCAGGCTCTGGACCTCGGTTCTATCTGAAACGTTTAGAACCCTGTGAAGCAGCAGGCTCTGGACCTCGGTTCTATCTGAAACATTTAGAACCCTGTGAAGCAGCAGGCTCTGGACTCTGGATTTCCAGTAAGTTTCAGATGGTTTTATGAAAATGAAGCATGATCTACATGCAGCCTCTCGCTTTTACCCTCAGTGGCATAGAAGACAGCACCGGATTTGCCTCCGCGAGCCTGCCAGTTGACACAGTGGGCCAGGGAGCGGATAAAATCATCCGCTCTACTTTCCATGATCTCCTCCCGCATTTTGTGGAACTCCTCCGCATAGTAGATCCGGCAGTAGAACTTCGCATTGGCATCTGAAAACTCTGAAAAGAGCAGGGGGGGTTAAAACATGTTCAATGTGCTGCTGCAATTCATCCTGCGCTGCACAACAATGTTTAAACTCTCCAGCACTTTACAACTCATTTTACCAGTCTGGCATGGCATATCATGCATCAGAGACACATGCGTCTTCTGGTATTGTAAGTGTGCAAGTGGACACGGAGAGTGCCTATAATGTAGTGCGTTAAGCCACGACAACCCAGAATGGATGCATTTAAACTGGTGTAACCCTAAAACTGCAGTGGAATCATTTTACATTGAAACAAAACTCAGCAACTGCCTAGCTTGCCCCATTTCTCACCCGTTTAATCTTCTGTGTACCGCCGCACATCTGAAAACAGACAGTGTTGTGTACATTCCCTAAAAGCATTTTGAACTTCAGGGACACAAGCTTTCGTTTCCAATATACAGCAGCAATGAAATACTGTTATGACATTTCGAATTAGGTACAGAGCGACAAAGCCAATGATGTAATCTGGAAACGTGAAAAGAAACTCAAAAGTACTTATTCAGTGTGTGTGTAATACAGTTTTGTACACTGTGTGTAATCCAGTTTTGTAGTGTGTGTCTAACAGTTTTGTACAGTGTGTGTAATACAGTTTTGTACAGTGTGTGTGTAATACAGTTTTGTTCAGTGTGTGTGTAATACAGTTTTGTTCAGTGTGTGTGTAATACAGTTTTGTTCAGTGTGTGTAATACAGTTTTGTACAGTGTGTGTGTAATACAGTTTTGTACAGTGTGTGTGTAATACAGTTTTGTTCAGTGTGTGTAATACAGTTTTGTACAGTGTGTGTAATACAGTTTTGTTCAGTGTGTGTAATACAGTTTTGTACAGTGTGTGTAATACAGTTTTGTACAGTGTGTGTAATACAGTTTTGTACAGTGTGTGTAATCCAGTTTTGTACAGTGTGTAATACAGTTTTGTAATAATACAGTTTTGTACAGTGTGTGTAATACAGTGTGTGTGTAATACAGTTTTGTACAGTGTGTGTAATACAGTTTTGTACAGTGTGTGTAATACAGTTTTGTTCAGTGTGTGTAATACAGTTTTGTACAGTGTGTGTAATACAGTTTTGTACAGTGTGTGTGTAATACAGTTTTGTTCAGTGTGTGTAATACAGTTTTGTACAGTGTGTGTAATACAGTTTTGTACAGTGTGTGTAATACAGTTTTGTACAGTGTGTGTAATACAGTTTTGTACAGTGTGTGTAATACAGTTTTGTACAGTGTGTGTAATACAGTTTTGTACAGTGTGTGTAATACAGTTTTGTTCAGTGTGTGTAATACAGTTTTGTACAGTGTGTGTAATAGTTTTGTACAGTGTGTGTGTAATATAGTTTTGTTCAGTGTGTGTGTGTAATACAGTTTTGTTCAGTGTGTGTAATACAGTTTTGTACAGTGTGTGTAATACAGTTTTGTACAGTGTGTGTAATACAGTTTTGTACAGTGTGTGTGTGTAATACAGTTTTGTTCAGTGTGTGTGTAATACAGTTTTGTACAGTGTGTGTAATACAGTTTTGTACAGTGTGTGTGTTTTGTAATACAGTTTTGTACAGTGTGTGTAATACAGTTTTGTACAGTGTGTGTAATACAGTTTTGTTCAGTGTGTGTAATACAGTTTTGTACAGTGTGTGTAATACAGTTTGTACAGTGTAATACAGTTTTGTACAGTGTGTGTAATACAGTTTTGTACAGTGTGTGTAATACAGTTTTGTTCAGTGTGTGTAATACAGTTTTGTACAGTGTGTGTGTAATACAGTTTTGTTCAGTGTGTGTGTAATACAGTTTTGTTCAGTGTGTGTGTGCGTAATACAGTTTTGTACAGTGTGTGTTTTGTACAGTGTGTGTGTAATACAGTTTTGTTCAGTGTGTGTGTAATACAGTTTTGTACAGTGTGTGTGTAATAGTTTTGTTCAGTTTTGTAATACAGTTTTGTACAGTGTGTGTGTGTAATACAGTTTTGTACAGTGTGTGTAATACAGTTTTGTACAGTGTGTGTAATACAGTGTGTGTGTAATACAGTTTTGTTCAGTGTGTGTGTGTAATACAGTTTTGTACAGTGTGTGTAATACAGTTTTGTACAGTGTGTGTAATACAGTTTTGTTCAGTGTGTGTGTAATACAGTTTTGTTCAGTGTGTGTGTAATACAGTTTTGTACAGTGTGTGTAATACAGTTTTGTACAGTGTGTGTAATACAGTTTTGTACAGTGTGTGTAATAGTTTTGTTCAGTGTGTGTGTGTAATACAGTTTTGTACAGTGTGTGTAATACAGTTTTGTTCAGTGTGTGTAATACAGTTTTGTACAGTGTGTGTGTGTAATACAGTTTTGTACAGTGTGTGTAATACAGTTTTGTACAGTGCGTGTAATACAGTTTTGTACAGTGTGTGTGTAATAGTTTTGTTCAGTGTGTGTAATACAGTTTTGTACAGTGTGTGTAATACAGTTTTGTACAGTGTGTGTAATACAGTTTTGTACAGTGTGTGTGTGTAATACAGTGTATACAGTTTTGTTCAGTGTGTGTAATACAGTTTTGTACAGTGTGTGTAATACAGTTTTGTACAGTGTGTGTAATACAGTTTTGTACAGTGTGTGTAATACAGTTTTGTACAGTGTGTGTAATACAGTTTTGTACAGTGTACAGTGTGTGTAATACAGTTTTGTACAGTGTGTGTAATACAGTTTTGTACAGTGTGTGTAATACAGTTTTGTACAGTGTGTGTAATACAGTTTTGTACAGTGTGTGTAATACAGTTTTGTACAGTGTGTGTGTAATACAGTTTTGTTCAGTGTGTGTGTAATACAGTTTTGTACAGTGTGTGTAATACAGTTTTGTTCAGTGTGTGTAATAGAGTTTTGTACAGTGTGTGTGTGTAATAGTGTGTGTGTGTGTGTAATACAGTTTTGTTCAGTGTGTGTGTGTGTGTGTGTAATAGTTTTGTTCAGTGTGTGTGTAATACAGTTTTGTACAGTGTACAGTGTGTGTAATACAGTTTTGTAATACAGTGTGTGTGTGTAATACAGTTTTGTACAGTGTGTGTGTAATACAGTTTTGTACAGTGTGTAATACAGTTTTGTTCAGTGTGTGTAATACAGTTTTGTACAGTGTGTGTGTAATACAGTTTTGTACAGTGTGTGTGTAATACAGTTTTGTACAGTGTGTGTGTAATACAGTTTTGTTCAGTGTGTGTAATAGAGTTTTGTACAGTGTGTGTAATACAGTTTTGTTCAGTTTGTACAGTGTGTGTGTGTAATACAGTTTTGTTCAGTGTGTGTAATACAGTTTTGTTGTGTGTAATACAGTGTGTGTAATACAGTTTTGTACAGTGTGTGTAATACAGTTTTGTACAGTGTGTGTGTAATACAGTTTTGTACAGTGTGTGTAATACAGTTTTGTACAGTGTATGTGTGTATACAGTTTTGTTCAGTGCGTGTAATACAGTTTTGTACAGTGCGTGTGTAATACAGTTTTGTGTGTGTGTAATACAGTTTTGTACAGTGTGTGTGTGTAATACAGTTTTGTACAGTGTGTGTGTAATACAGTTTTGTTCAGTGTGTGTGTAATACAGTTGTTCAGTGTGTGTAATACAGTTTTGTTCAGTGTGTGTAATACAGTTTTGTACAGTGTGTGTAATACAGTTTTGTACAGTGTGTGTGTAATACAGTTTTGTTCAGTGTGTGTAATACAGTTTTGTACAGTGTGTGTAATACAGTTTTTTTGTACAGTGTGTGTAATACAGTTTTGTTCAGTGTGTGTAATACAGTTTTGTACAGTGTGTGTAATACAGTTTTGTACAGTGTGTGTAATACAGTTTTGTTCAGTGTGTGTAATACAGTTTTGTACAGTGTGTGTGTAATACAGTTTTGTTCAGTGTGTGTAATACAGTTTTGTTCAGTGTGTGTAATACAGTTTTGTTCAGTGTGTGTGTAATACAGTTTTGTACAGTGTTGTAATACAGTTTTGTACAGTGTGTGTAATACAGTTTTGTACAGTGTGTGTAATACAGTTTTGTACAGTGTGTGTAATACAGTTTTGTACAGTGTGTGTAATACAGTTTTGTACAGTGTGTGTAATACAGTTTTGTACAGTGTGTGTAATACAGTTTTGTACAGTGTGTGTAATACAGTTTTGTACAGTGTGTGTAATACAGTTTTGTACAGTGTGTGTAATACAGTTTTGTAGTGTGTGCGTGTAATACAGTTTTGTACAGTGTGTGTAATACAGTTTTGTACAGTGTGTGTAATACAGTTTTGTACAGTGCGTGTGATACAGTTTTGTACAGTGTGTGAGGACGCCTGTTTTGTTTAATACAAAATAAAAGTTTTAAACAAACACGAAAAACACAGGACACGGCACTCTTGTGCCAAAATAAACAGACAAACAAAAACAGACTAAACTTAACAAAACGGTGCACGGACAGACACTGACAAACACGGTGAGCGGATACTTTCTCCTGTGTTATTAGTGTGTTCAGTGTGGTGTGTGGGGTTTATTACAGTTCCGTGTTCCAGTCCCGTTCTGTGCTCACCGAACACCCAACCACCAGTATGTGCCCAACGTGCATCTATATATACTTTTGTGCTGGGATTCAATTACCAATTAATGTTCACTTGAATCCAGTTTTGCACAGTGAATTAATAAAGTGCAATTCCCCGTGCTCAGTTTGGACAGTGTACTTTCTAAAAACACAGTTTTTTGTAAGTGTGGATGTCAAAGTTTTCGTTATGTCTTTACTTGCACGTTTTGTGCAATCCTCGTGTGTGTGTACAGTTATACAGTTTTAAACAGTTTTGTGTGTTACACAGACCCGTTTATTATCCCGTGTAATAATGTTTTGTACACCAACATGTAAACACACAGTTTTGTACAGTGTGTGTAATACACACAGGGGCGGGGCACTGTGTTACATATACCCCCCTTGTGCAAAGCACACATGGCCTCAATGGCCACCTCCCCCCTTAAAAGCCCAAAAGTCCCGCCCAAAGTTTTGTTCAGGACCAGAGGTTTCCAGGTTCCCACAGGTCGTAATGCTGTCAGCAGGGTAGCAGTCTTGCCAGGGTAGTCCTAGCAGCGGAAAGGCTGCTTGGGGTGTGGTCTCCTGACCTTCCCCCTCCTTCGGCGTGGCAGCTCCCCTTGGTGGGGCTTCAACCACAGTTCTTCCTGCAGGGAAGAAACTGCAGAGGGAGCAGGTCTCCAGACCTCCAGTTTTGTTCCGTGCGTGAGAAACTGCTGCTTTGTTTGGCGGTCTCCAGACAGTTTTGTACAGTGTGTGGCAGCGAAACTGCTGCTGGGTTGGCGGTCTCCAGACCTCCTCCCCCAGTTTCCTACAGTGTGTGCTAGGTTTTGGCGCTGTGGTGTACCTCCCAGACCTCCTAATACAGTTTTGTTCAGTGTGTGTGCTACAGTTTTGTTCAGTGTGTGTGTACTACCGGCTTTGATACAGTGTGTGGGCAACCCCAGGCGATGCAGTGTGTGGCAATACCAGGCGATACAGTGTGGCGTCCAGGCGATGCAGTGCGGTGTGCAACCCAGGCGATGCAGTGTGTGTGGGCAACCAGGCGATGTACAGCGTGTGTAACCCCAGTTTGCAGAGTTTTGTGCAGTGGTGTGTAATGCAGTTTTGTTCAGTGTGGTGTAATAGTTTTGTACAGCGAGGCTAATACAGTTTTGTTCAGTGCGTGTAATACAGTTTTGGGCAGTGCGTGTAATACAGTTTTGTACAGTGTGTGTAATGGCAGTTTTGGGCAGTGCGTGTAATACAGTTTTGTACAGTGCGTGTAATACATCCTTGTTCAGTGTGTGGCAGGCAGTTTTGTTCAGTGTGTGTGGCATAAGCGTGGCTGTAATACAGTTTTGTTCAGCGTGTGTGTGTAATACAGTTTTGTTCAGTGTGTGTGTAATACAGTCTTGTTCAGCCACTGCAATAATAGTTTTGTACAGTGTGCTTCCCTCAGCCGCCTATGTGTAAGGGCTTTGCTGAGGACCGTAAGCAGTTTAGTACCTGTGCCCTTGTGGTGAAGGTGAGTAGGCAGTTTTGCTACTCTCCCCCTGATACAGTTGGAGGCAGAGGAAGCTCCAGCTCCTCTCCTCGTGATGGTGGGGGAAGGGTGATACCAGCAGGCAATACACCCTCCGCTGGTGGGTAATAAGTGATACCAGCAGGTATTCACCCTCTGCTGGTGGGGGAATGAGTACATACCAGCAGGCATTCACCCTCTGCTGGTGGGGGAAGTGATACCAGCAGTGCATTCAGTTTCAGCTGTGTGGAATAGGGACCTGCAGGCATTCCCTCTGCTGGTGGCCAGGGACCCAGCAGGCATTCACCCTCTGCTGGTGGACAGTGGACCCAACAGGCATTCAGCTGGTGGACAGGGACCCAGCAGGCACAGTTTTCTGCTGGTGGGGGGTGAGTGATACTGCCGGCGTTCAGTGTGTCTGCTGGTGGAGTTTTGTGAGGAGTGTGCCGTACAGTCACCAGCAGCCAGGAGGTGGAAGACCCAGCAGGCATTCACCCTCTGCTGGTGGACAGGGACCCAGCAGCCATCTGCTGGTGGCGGAGGCAGAGGCAGCTCCTGTCGCTCTGTTCCTGCCGGTGGAGGTGGCGGAGGCAGAGGCAGCTCCTGCTGCTCTGCGCCTGCCGGTGGAGGTGTGCGGAGGCAGAGGCAGCTCCTGCTGCTCTGCTCCTGCCGGTGGAGGTGGCGGAGGAGAGGCAGCTCCTGTCAGTGCTCCCAGAGACAGTTTTGGGAGGCAGAGGCAGCTCCTGCCTGCTCTCCTCCTGACCAGTGGAGGTTTTGCTGGCAGAGGCAGCTCCTGCTGCTCTCCAGAGCCTGCCAGTGGAGGTGGCGGAGGCAGAGGCAGCTCCTGCTGCTCTGCTCCTGCCGCCAGGTGGCGGAGGCAGAGGCAGCTCCTGCTGCTCTGCCCCTGCCGGTGGAGGTGGCAGAGAGAGGCAGCTCCTGCTGCTCTGAGCCTGCCGTGGAGGTGGCGGAGGCAGAGGCAGCTCCTGCTGCTCTGCGCCTGCCGGTGGAGGTGTAATAGTTTTGTTCAGAGGCAGAGGCAGCTCCTGCTGCTCTACTCCTGCCCATGGAGGTGGGAGCGGCGTGTAGTCTCCTGGTGGAGGAGGTGGGAGCGGCGTGTAGTCTACCCTTGTTACAGGGGACTGGTGCGGCTCTCCCTCCCTTGCAGGAGACTGGTGCTGCTGTGGAGACAGCGGTGGGACCTCTGCCTTCCTCTTCCCCTTTAGAAATTGGCAGGGATGGGGGTTAAATTCCCTTCTCTGCCACCTCCTCACCTTCCTCTCCTGCGGCAGTTCCTCCTCTCCCTCCTGGTAGGGGCAGCGGAAGGGACAATTGGCAAAGAGATGGTCCTGGTTGCAGAGGAGGCACCCCGGCAAGGACTGGTTACATCGCCGGGGATGTCTGGCCCTTAGGCGGCACTCCTCCTCCCTGTCCCTCACCTCTTTATCGTCTTTCCTGCTTCTCCCCATTTCTTTCTTTTTTTTTTTTTTGTAATCCAAAGACGCCCCCTTTTTTTTTTTTTTTTTTTTTTCTCCCACACAAAAAAAAACCTCTCCTGGTCTGACGCTTGGAGGCGCTGTTAAATCCCACGCAGGACACCACGTGTCACAGAGACGGCCGAAGTGGGCGGCGTCAGAACCAGGAAAGGTAAGGCAATACACAAAACACAGGACGGATGAAATGAAGTGATGAAGACGCCTGTTGGCGCCGGTTTAATACAAAATAAAAGGTTTAGCCAAACACGAAAAACACAGGACACGGCACTCTACGCCAAAATAAATAGACAAACAAAAACAGACTAAACTTAACGAAACGGTGCACGGACAGACACTGACAAACACGGTGAGCGGATACTTTCTCCTCTTATTATTACTACTACTACTGCTACTAGGATTTCCTCCGTCTCCAATCCCGTTCTCCGCTCACCGAACTACCCAACCACCAGTATGTGACAACGTGCATCTATATATACTGGTTGTGCTGTTACCAATTAATTATTCACTTGAATACCAGCACGTGAATTAATAAAGTGCAATTCCCCGTGCTCAAGATTATTACATTTTACTTGCACGTGAAGTGCTGTGCAATCCTCGTGCCTAAATACACATATACATTTTTAAACACTTCCCAGTTACACAGACCCATTTATATCCCATGTACCAATGACTATACACCAACATTAAACACACAGTTTTGCCAGATAATACACAGAGGGAGTAGGGCAGTTTTGTTCAGTTTTGTGTGTAATACAGTTTTGTTCAGTGCGTTTGATGCAATGTCAAACAATGACATTAGTCAACACAGTCACACAAACAATTATGCCAAAACAAGTCCACACACAAATTTGTCAAACAAGTAACAACACATTAGTCAAAACTAAGTCACACACATTATACAAACACGTACACCCCACATTTTATTTTTGTTCAGTTTGTGTTTATTGTCAAAACATGTAATTTCAGTTTTTGTTGTTTTTTACAAGTTGTGTGTGGCGTTTAAATTACAAGGTTTGTGCACACAGGGTTTTGGTTTGTAATCAGGTTTTTTGGTTTTGTTTTCAAGTGTGGTTCTAATAGCACACACCCACAAAAAACATGCGGGCACACACATTAATGTCCAAACCCAAGTCACACACCACATTATGCCAAGACAAGTTCTACACACACATTATGTCAAAACAAAGTTCGGTCACACACCCCCACTTCTGTCAAAACCTGCACACACAGTATGCAAAACCCCTCAAGGCACACACCCTATGGCACAACAAGTCACACAACCATATTTGTTATTGTTCAAAACGCAACAAGTCTCTCCACCACAATCATTATAAAAACAAGGAAAACACATTATCACACACCCCCACACACCCACCACCCCCAACAAGTCAACCCAAACACCCAACCATTATCAAAAAAACAAGTCCGCACACATTATGAAAAAACAAGCACACACAACATTAATGGCAAAACAATTACATACACATATTGTCAAAACAAGTAAACACATTATGGCGAAAATCTTCGTCACACACAACATTTAAAAAAAATTGCAAAAACAATGTCACAACATTTGTCAAAAAATGTCACAGCACATTCAACATGTCACACCCACACATTAGTGTCAAAACAAGTCCACGCACACCATTATATGAAAACAAGTGGACACACACATCTCAAAATAGTCACACACCTTATGTAAAAACATGCAACAACATTATGCAAAAAACAGGTCACAACACACGCATTATGTCAACAAACATGTCACACAATTATGTAACAACATAGTTCAATCCACAATGTAAACATAAAAGTCCGCACGCACATATGTCAAAACAGTCACGCACATTAGTCAAAAAAACATTGCACACCACATTACGTCAAAAACATGTACACACCTATCTTCAAAACATGTCAACATTATCAAACAAGGACAAATACAAAACAATGTCACACAATATCTTCAAAACATGTCACACCGCAATTTACAAAAAACAAGACACACATTAATAGTCAAAAACAATCACAACATGAGTCAACAAGACACACAGAGCCAAAACATTGTTACACATCATGGCAAAACAAGTCACGAACTACGGGTTTTGTTCAGTGTGTGTGTAATACAGTTTTGTTCAGTGTGTGTAATACAGTTTTGTACAGTGTGTGTGTACAGTTTTGTAGTTTTGTACAGTGTGTGTGTGTAATACAGTTTTGTACAGTGTGTGTAATACAGTTTTGTTCAGTTTTGTTCAGTGTGTGTAATACAGTTTTGTACAGTGTGTGTAATACAGTTTTGTTCAGTGTGTGTAATAGTTTTGTTCAGTGTGTGTGTAATACAGTTTTGTTCAGTGTGTGTGTAATACAGTTTTGTTCAGTGTGTGTGTAATACAGTTTTGTTCAGTGTGTGTGTAATACAGTTTTGTTCAGTGTGTGTAATACAGTTTTGTACAGTGTGTGTAATGGAATACAGTTTTGTTTTGTACAGTGTGTGTGTAATACAGTTTTGTGTGTGTGTGTAATACAGTTTTGTTCAGTGTGTGTGTAATACAGTTTGTTCAGTGTGTGTGTAATACAGTTTTGTTTTGTTCAGTGTGTGTAATACAGTTTTGTACAGTGTGTGTGTAATACAGTTTTGTACAGTGTGTGTGTGTAATACAGTTTTGTTCAGTTTTGTACAGTGTGTGTGTAATACAGTTTTGTTCAGTGTGTGTAATAAGCACAGTGTTCAGTGTGTGTAATTTTGTTCAGTTTTGTGTAATACAGTTTTGTACAGTGTGTAGTTTTGTGTGTGTGTAATACAGTTTTGTTCAGTGTGTGTGTAATACAGTTTTGTACAGTGTGTGTGTGTAATACAGTTTTGTTCAGTGTGTGTAATACAGTTTTGTACAGTGTGTGTGTAATACAGTTTTGTAATACAGTGTGTGTGTAATACAGTTTTGTACAGTGTGTGTAATACAGTTTTGTTCAGTGTGTGTGTAATACAGTTTTGTTCAGTGTGTGTGTAATACAGTTTTGTACAGTGTGTGTGTAATACAGTTTTGTACAGTGTGTGAGCTGTGTAATACAGTTTTGTTCAGTGTGTGTGTAATAGTTTTGTTCAGTGTGTGTAATACAGTTTTGTACAGTGTGTGTGTAATACAGTTTTGTTCAGTGTGTGTAATACAGTTTTGTACAGTGTGTGTAATACAGTGTTACAAGTCACACAACATTATGTCAAAACCAGTAACACACCTTATGTCAAAACAGTCAAACATGTCAAAAACAAGTCAGTCACACATGCAAACACGGTCACAAAATTACACATTATGTCAAAAAAAGCACACACATTATGTCACATGTCACGCCACATTATGCAAAACATGTACGACACATATGTCAAAACCATGCACCACAACATTATCAAAAACATGTCACCCATTATGGCAAAACATTGTCAACAAACACACATATTGGTCAAACACATGTCAAACAGTGTGTGTGTAATACAGTTTTGTACAGTGTGTGTGTGTGTATACAGTTTTGTGTGTAATACAGTTTTGTACAGTGTGTGTAATACAGTTTTGTACAGTGCGTGTGTGTAATACAGTTTTGTACAGTGTGTGTGTAATACAGTTTTGTTCAGTGTGTGTAATACAGTTTTGTACAGTGTGTGTGTGTGTAATACAGTTTTGTACAGTGTGTGTAATACAGTTTTGTACAGTGTGTGTAATACAGTTTTGTACAGTGTGTGTGTAATACAGTTTTGTACAGTGTGTGTGTGTACAGTTTTGTTCAGTGTGTGTGTAATACAGTTTTGTTCAGTGTGTGTGTAATACAGTTTTGTTCAGTGTGTGTGTAATACAGTTTTGTTCAGTGTGTGTAATACAGTTTTGTACAGTGTGTGTAATACAGTTTTGTACAGTGTGTGTGTTTTGTTCATACAGTTTTGTACAGTGTGTGTGTTTGTACAGTGTGTGTTTTGTACAGTGTGTGTGTGTGTAATACAGTTTTGTTCAGTGTGTGTGTACAGTTTTGTTCAGTGTGTGTGTGTAATACAGTTTTGTTCAGTGTGTGTGTAATACAGTTTTGTTCAGTGTGTGTAATACAGTTTTGTACAGTGTGTGTGTGTTTTGTAATACAGTTTTGTTCAGTGTGTGTAATACAGTTTTGTACAGTGTGTGTAATACAGTTTTGTACAGTGTGTGTGTAATACAGTTTTGTACAGTGTGTGTGTAATACAGTTTTGTGTAATACAGTTTTGTTCAGTGTGTGTAGTAATACAGTTTTGTACAGTGTGTGTGTAATAGTTTTGTACAGTGTGTGTAATACAGTTTTGTTCAGTGTGTGTAATACAGTTTTGTACAGTGTGTGTGTAATACAGTTTTGTAATACAGTGTGTGTGTGTAATACAGTTTTGTACAGTGTGTGTGTAATACAGTTTTGTTCAGTTTTGTGTGTGTAATACAGTGTGTGTATACAGTTTTGTACAGTGTGTGTAATACAGTTTTGTTCAGTGTGTGTAATACAGTTTTGTACAGTGTGTGTGTAATACAGTTTTGTTCAGTGTGTGTAATACAGTTTTATACAGTGTGTGTGTAATACAGTTTTGTACAGTGTGTGTAATACAGTTTTGTACAGTGTGTGTGTAATAGTTTTGTACAGTGTGTGTGTACAGTTTTGTACAGTTTTGTAATACAGTTTTGTGTGTGTGTAATACAGTTTTGTTCAGTGTGTGTAATACAGTTTTGTACAGTTTTGTACAGTGTGTGTGTTTTGTACAGTGTGTGTATACAGTTTTGTACAGTGTGTGTGTAATAGTTTTGTACAGTGTGTGTAATACAGTTTTGTACAGTGTGTGTAATACAGTTTTGTACAGTTTTGTACAGTGTGTGTAATACAGTTTTGTTCAGTTTTGTAATACAGTGTGTGTGTAATACAGTTTTGTTACAGTGTGTGTGTAATACAGTTTTGTACAGTTTTGTTCAGTTTTGTTCAGTGTGTAATACAGTTTTGTTCAGTGTGTGTGTAATTTTGTTCAGTGTTTGTTTTGTTCAGTGTGTGTAATACAGTTTTGTACAGTGTGTGTGTAATACAGTTTTGTAATACAGTGTGTGTGTAATACAGTTTTGTACAGTGTGTGTGTAATAGTTTTGTACAGTGTGTGTGTAATACAGTTTTGTACAGTGTGTGTGTAATAGTTTTGTTCAGTGTGTGTGTGTTTTGTTCAGTGTGTGTGTAATACAGTTTTGTACAGTGTGTGTAATACAGTTTTGTTCAGTGTGTGTGTAATACAGTTTTGTACAGTGTGTGTGTGTAAATACAGTTTTGTACAGTGTGTGTAATACAGTTTTGTTCAGTGTGTGTGTGTAATACAGTTTTGTTCAGTGTGTGTAATACAGTTTTGTACAGTGTGTGTAATAGTTTTGTACAGTGTGTGTGTAATACAGTTTTGTTCAGTGTGTGTAATACAGTTTTGTACAGTGTGTGTAATACAGTTTTGTTCAGTGTGTGTGTAATACAGTGTGTGTGTGTAATACAGTTTTGTTGTGTGTAATACAGTTTTGTACAGTGTGTGTGTAATACAGTTTTGTACAGTGTGTGTGTGTAATACAGTTTTGTTCAGTGTGTGTAATACAGTTTTGTACAGTGTGTGTAATACAGTTTTGTACAGTGTGTGTAATACAGTTTTGTACAGTGTGTGTAATACAGTTTTGTACAGTGTGTGTAATACAGTTTTGTACAGTGTGTGTAATACAGTTTTGTACAGTGTGTGTAATACAGTTTTGTTCAGTGCGTGTGTAATACAGTTTTGTACAGTGTGTGTAATACAGTTTTGTACAGTGTGTGTAATACAGTTTTGTTCAGTGTGTGTAATACAGTTTTGTTCAGTGTGTGTAATACAGTTTTGTTCAGTGTGTGTAATACAGTTTTGTACAGTGTGTGTAATACAGTTTTGTACAGTGTGTGTAATACAGTTTAATACAGTTTTGTACAGTGTGTGTAATACAGTTTTGTACAGTGTGTGTGTAGTAATACAGTTTTGTTCAGTGTGTGTAATACAGTTTTGTTCAGTGTGTGTGTAATACAGTTTTGTTCAGTGTGTGTAATACAGTTTTGTTCAGTGTGTGTGTAATACAGTTTTGTACAGTGTGTGTAATACAGTTTTGTGTGTGTAATACAGTTTTGTTCAGTGTGTGTGTAATACAGTTTTGTACAGTGTGTGTAATACAGTTTTGTACAGTTTTGTAATACAGTTTTGTGTGTGTGTAATACAGTTTTGTACAGTGTGTGTAATACAGTTTTGTACAGTGTGTGTAATACAGTTTTGTACAGTGTGTGTGTAGTACAGTTTTGTTCAGTGTGTGTGTGTGTAATACAGTTTTGTTCAGTGTGTGTGTAATAGTTTTGTTCAGTGTGTGTGTGTAATACAGTATTTCCTGTGTGATTTTGTTTGGGAGCGTTGCACTTACGGAGCTCGATGTGGGGATTGCCAAGCTGTTTCTTATGTTTGCCACTCCCATCTGCCTCCTCTTAAAGAAAAAAAAAAAAAAGATATTTATAAAAATGACCAAGAACAAGCACAATGCAGTGCAGTTTTCTCCTTTGCTTAGTATGTCTAGCCCAGTAGTATAGAGAGGGTCAAAATCATTACATTCAGTTTCAGACAATCATAAGAAAGTTTACAAACGAGAGGAGGCCATTCGGCCCATCTTGCTCGTTGGTTGTTTGTAGTTTATTGATCTCATCAAGCAGCTTCTTGAAGGATCCCAGGGTGTCAGCTTCAACAACTTTACTGGGGAGTTGGTTCCAGACCCTCACAGTTTTTTGTTGTGAGGGCCTATTGGGCAAAAGTAAGGCCTACTGGGCCAGAATTAGTTAAGACAATGCAAGTCAAGCTTCCTTATCAACTTGAGCAGTCATAGAAACTGAATAAGCCATTTTCTCCCTACTGGAAAAATTAAATTACAACCATTAGAGATACAAACTTGGCATTTACAGAGGATGCAGAAACAAATGGAATCTGTATCATGTATTTAGCACAATATTAAAGCTCCACAGGCCCTGTTCTCTTTAGGAAGACATTTTGTAAGGCCTGTTTTGATTAAAGCCCCTGTTGATTAACAGCTCATGAATCAATTTTCATTGCTTTTAGGAGAGCGATTTGTTCATTTATTGCCATTTCAGATCACATTTTGTTCAACCTCTGTGGGGATGGACTGGTGAGAGGTAAATACTTAAAACTTGTTTAGTGGCTGTGAATAAACCATCAGTTGAATTATAAGACTTCTTATTTGTTCAATACAGTGATAGCTGTTAGAACCCTCTGGTGTTACATGAACAAAACAGATGTGTACAAGATCCAATAATGAGACTCTTTTTATTTTGTTAGCTACTACACATCACATGTTTACACGGCATTCAGAAAACTTCTGTGTAATAGCACAACATAATATATCACATCACAGTACAAAACGAATTGTTCCATCCCTCATCTAACTCCTATAAAAGGACATACTGTGTATCTCAATCCTAACAGTGACAGTTACCATGGAGGGCAGTTCAAGTTCGCTACAGTGTTTTCCTACAGATCGGCAGCACTCAGCTTTGAGAATTCCATCAGCACTGAAAACCACTTAGGACTGGGAAGAACCAACACACATAAAAGATTACTTTACCGGACACCCTAAAATATCTGTTAATATTCTAAACTGTACATTCAAAAAAGCAGAAAGCAGAGGGGAGATTGGAGGCAGGGGGGTGGGACGGTGCCACACTGCACGTGCAAGAGTAGCGAGCGACGGCGCCACACTGCACGTGCAAGAGTAGCGAGCGACGGTGCCGCACTGCACGTGCAAGAGTAGCGAGCGACGGTGCCACACTGCACGTGTAAGAGTAGCGAGCGACGGTGCCGCACTGCACGTGCAAGAGTAGCGAGCGACGGTGCCACACTGCACGTGCAAGAGTAGCGAGCGACGGTGCCGCACTGCACGTGCAAGAGTAGCGAGCGACGGTGCCGCACTGCACGTCTAAGAGTAGCGAGCGACGGTGCCGCACTGCACGTGCAAGAGTAGCGAGCGACGGTGCCGCACTGCACGTGCAAGAGTAGCGAGCGACGGTGCCGCACTGCACGTGTAAGAGTAGCGAGCGACGGTGCCGCACTGCACGTCTAAGAGTAGCGAGCGACGGTGCCGCACTGCACGTGCAAGAGTAGCGAGCGACGGGGCCGCACTGCACGTGCAAGAGTAGCGAGCGACGGTGCCGCACTGCACGTGTGCGAGCGACGGCGCCACAAGAGTAGCGAGCGACGGTGCCGCACTGCACGTGCAAGAGTAGCGAGCGACGGTGCCGCACTGCACGTGCAAGAGTAGCGAGCGACGGGGCCGCACTGCACGTGCAAGAGTAGCGAGCGACGGTGCCGCACTGCACGTGCAAGAGTAGCGAGCGACGGTGCCGCACTGCACGTGCAAGAGTAGCGAGCGACGGTGCCGCACTGCACGTGCAAGAGTAGCGAGCGACGGTGCCGCACTGCACGTGTAAGAGTAGCGAGCGACGGTGCCGCACTGCACGTCTAAGAGTAGCGAGCGACGGTGCCGCACTGCACGTGTAAGAGTAGCGAGCGACGGTGCCGCACTGCACGTGCAAGAGTAGCGAGCGACGGTGCCGCACTGCACGTGTAAGAGTAGCGAGCGACGGTGCCGCACTGCACGTGCAAGAGTAGCGAGCGACGGGGCCGCACTGCACATCTAAGAGTAGCGAGCGACGGTGCCGCACTGCACATCTAAGAGTAGCGAGCGACGGGGCCGCACTGCATGTGCAAGAGTAGTTAGTGCAGAAAGGGGGATGCTGTAGCTTCAGGCTGTACCTGGGGGCTCACTCCCATGATTGTCTGCCCCCTCCTTCCCCGACTGTCCCATCTGATAATAAGCAGTGTCTGCTGATTGCATGGCCTCCCTTCTCACAGGGCACAGGTCAGGGCTGCTGCCCCCTGTACCACGGAAAAAAGACAGCACTCCTGAAGTCTTTCTGGCTGAAAAAAATCAAAGAAACAATTTACTAGGCAATTGGTGTTTACTTCTGTTTAAAGTTATTTGCTTGTATTATGTTTGTTCTTCAATTTGGAAAATGCTGATTTTTCAAAGACAAAGCTATGGATGAGATATTGCTGCTGTGTCCTGATATGAAATCACTGCATTTATTTTATTTTTAAATTTGGAATCACAAATTATTTTTTCTCATTTTCTCCCCAATTTGGAAAGCCCAATTATTTTTTCACCCGGCTCAACCCGGCCCACCCCTGCCACCCCCCCACCCCTCGGGAGAGACCCTCCCCCCGCCCCTCCCACTCGGGAGAAATGAAGGACAGGACTCACGCGTCCTCCGAAACCTGTGCCATCAGCCGTCTGCTTCTTTTCACTCTACAGGACCACATAAAGGCAGGCGCCTGGCCAGTGTCTACATGCTGGTACATGGTGAGCCAAGGACACACCAGCTGACCTAAGCCCTCCCCACCCGGGCGCCTCTCGACAAATTGTGCAGCGCCCTCTGGGAACTCCCATCCATGGTTGGCAGTGGAATAGCCTGGACTCAAAGCAGCGACCTCCAGGCTACAGGGTGCACCCTGCACTCCACGCAGAGTGCCTTTACCGGATGTGCTACTCGGGAGCCCCCTACTGTACATGTTTAAACTCAATCCTATGGTCTAGCAGCACCCAGAGCGTGTAACCACCAGCAAAGGCATCAGGATGCAGCAATTTATTTACAGTGTTGCATTTGAAATATCAAAGTATCTTCAAATTACCAAAAATGTTCTCAGAGCAACAAAAAACTTTAACCCTTTCCTTTACTGTCCTATTTAATGCCTGTTTTTATTGGACACTGGGCAGCAAAGGGTTACTAAGACCAATAGGAAAAAGTAAATCGATTCCATTTGAAATATCTAGTGATGAAAAGAACACGGCTGTGTCTTGTTCAGGAAGCAGTCTGCAGTTTGCTGATGAGTTTTCCTGTATTTTATGGAGCGTCTTTACAGCATGTGAATGGGACTGCAATGAGGGGCAGATGATAAACAAACCCCCGCCCTGCCCCGCCCCGCAGGCACCATGACTTTTAGGAGGAAAGCATTTTAGGAAAATGTATAAAATTGGGACTGGATTTATTTTAAGGGTATTTAAAATTTATGCAACCAGTTCCATCAAAAGCCCATAATAGCTTCCGGCTTCTGACAATGTCTTTATTTTGTACCATTGTGTAGAAAGCATATATATTCTGACAGCAAGTTAAAAGTAGAGCCAAGCTTTAGCATCTCTGTTTTCTTTTCAAATGACTGTTCAGCCCAAAGGAAAAGCATTACGCTATCAAAAACCAAACCAAAAGAATAATTCATTGCAAAAGCAGAGCAGTTTGGTTCAATCTGGAGACTACTGGAATTTGACTCTGCTACAGAAACAAAAAATACTGTAATTAGCGAGGAGCAATGATAATTCAAGAGAAAGAATAAAAAAAGAAAGCTTTCCGATGGACCGTACTGATCTAATTTCAGCTCCTCGGCTGCTGCGCTCGCTGCTTGACTGCACTAAATGAGCCTGCCACTAAAAGCTAATGTGTGAAAATAAATTAAAAAAAGGATTTAAAAGGTTATGGTATAAATAGTTTATGTCCATAGGAGGCATCTGAAAAGCACAAAAGAAGCATTGCTCTAATCCAACCCAAGCTCTTCAGAGAGAAACGCAGTCATTCAACTATGCTTTTATTTATTTTATTGTTTAATTTGACCATCTCGGCTGTGGTTGTATCAGCTGGTATATCCAGAATGCAGCTCCACCCGTATTATACTATTAACAGCACTAAATACTCGATACACACTCCAGGGGTACTAACAGATTCTCAGCGATTAAATCCCAGATCTTTCATATTCCCCAATGACTAACTTCTTAGCTATTATTAACCTGGAGTAATGACTTCAGAACACATTGAATATGAAGGCACTCCTAGGGATAATGTTCTACCCTCTATCTCTGCTCTTATTCATCTTGTGTTACTGTTAAAGTTACCGATCTCTTTGGGGGAGTCACTGAGCAAGCCTGAACAAGATGGAATTTCTGTAAAGAGGTTTCTATAAAAATGGCCAATATGCAGTTACACTAGCGGTGTAATTAACCCACCCCAATTCTTTAAAAAACTTAGTGTCAGCATCTTGTTAGAAGACAGCCATGCTAAAACTGTACAGCATTTACTTACTTGAAGCACTTCGGTCACCACCCAGCTTTTGTATCTGACTGTACCCCCTCGTGCAAATAAAAATCCTAAAAACCAGGGAGTTCAAGTAATGCGCCAAAACCCATTTATCAACATCTGCGTCTGGACTTTGAAAATGCCATTAAAACTACTTCAAGTTACTTTTATATGTTTTTTCAGGTGAATCCTTTTATCATGAATATCAGGGTAAACAAAGGTACACTGGAGTGGTCTTGAGTAAATGAAGGACGTGTGCAGATCAAAGGAATTCCCCAAACATGTGGAGATGCAGGATCTGGTCGATATCAAGTCCCTGTGTTGCTGCCATTCTAATAGATCTCAGTAATGAGAGTTCTGTACAGAACAGACAAAGAGTAATAGATCTCACTAATGAGAGCTCTGTACAGACGAGAAAGAGTAATGCTTTACTTAAATACTGAACAAGGCCTTGCCTGCGTCTGAACAGGGTCTCTCTCGCGCTCGCTCCTCTTTTCCACATGTGCCCCACAGAGCACTGTGTGAACAGGGTGTCTCTCTCTCTCTCTCTCTCTCTCCTCTACTCCATGTGTGCGCTCTACAGATCATAGTGTGAACAGGCTCTCTCTCTCTCTCCTATTCCATGTGTGTGCTCTACAGATCATAATGTGAACAGGGTCTCTCTCTCTCTCTCATTCCATGTGTGCGCTCTACAGATCATAATGTGAACAGGGTCTCTCTTTCTCATTCCATGTGTGCGCTCTACAGATCATAATGTGAACAGTCTCTCTTTCTCTTTCTCTCTCTCTCTCTCCTCTACTCCATGTGTGCGCTCTACAGATCATAGTGTGAACAGGCTCTCTCTCTCTTTTCTCTCTCTCTCTCCTATTCCATGTGTGTGCTCTACAGATCATAATGTGAACAGTCTCTCTCTCTCTTTCTCTCTCTCTCTCTCTCTCTCCCCCCTCTATTCCATGTGTGCGCTCTACAGATCATAATGTGAACACAGTCTCTCTCTCTCTCTCTCGCTCTCCTCTATATTCCATGTGTGCGCGCTACAGATCATAATGTGAACAGGGTCTCTCTCTCTCTCTCTCTCCTCTATTCCATGTGTGTGCTCTACAGATCAGTGTTTCATTCTGAAAGTGCTCCTCAAGCAGTTATCTAGGTGCACCCCCCCCGGGTTTTGGGAACACAGAGGGTCTTCTAGCAGGATAATGCAGGTATGTATTTAATCCAATATAAATTGATCAAAATGAAGCATGGATTGGATCACAGGGTTTTTTAATCCCATTAAAATAAGCAAAGCAAACCTAGGGTATACTGGTTATATATACATGCAATCTTACTGAAAACATTACGAATGTGCAAAGCCAAGTCCCGATGAAGTAGACAGTCAGAATAATGTTTGTGCTGTTGATAAAACACCTGGAGCAGGAATGACTTGGGCAGATATATCTGCCAGTCAGTAAAGCCCTAACACTTACTTGGCATGTCGGAGTCAGTGGTGCGATTGAGCTGGGCTGTTATAATCTCAGTCTGCCGGGCAGGGCTGCTGGTTTTGGCTCTGCTTTCCGTGGTGCTGAAAAACAATTCATGGAAAAACAACAACCCTGTGTCTGTTAACAAAATGTATTGCAACCTTCAAGTTAAAAATGAATTGCTCTTAAAGAGAGGTATTTGTTTTTTTGACTGTTACTGTAGCGAAAAGTATAACTTTAGGGTCTAAAAGATGGAAATGTAGATTGATTTAGAATGAATAATTTGATGGAAAGCACTGGCCCTATTAATAAAGATTCAAACATGTTTGTCTGAAAGCTCCAAAACACTTGGATAAAACTTACTGTATCTAGTGATTTATTATACTTGATCAGGTCCAACAATTGTAATAGTTGTGCCAAGGCATGTCTGTCAGTGGGGTACAACATCACCAAACAGCAATACCTGTGAAGAGGAAGCGGTCCTTCCTCTCCTGTGCCCTTCACGGACAGCTCCTCCAAGGCAGTCTTGTACTCCTTGCAGCTAAATACATGGATTGAATAAAGAGGACAACAACACACAAGCATTATTCAGCACTCCCACAGGCACTTCATGGGAAGGGATGAAACTAATGCTAACATTAAAAACACAACCGGACATGACTGGAAGCACGCTGCAAAAGAAATTCCTGCATTACCCTTTTATTTACAGTGCAGAACTGCTTCCACCCTATAATCCCATGGTGACAGCTTTTATTACACAAGACGAGTCGGCATGATATAAAAACGGGTCGCTACAAATGCAATGCCATGTGTGGCTGGAGCTCTCGCCCTAATCTCTGGAGAGTACCTGAGTGCAAAGGCAATGATGGAGCTGGGCTCTTTCTCACACACTGCGATGGGAACCCGCTCGTGTTCGTACATCAGATAGTGCTTGTCCGGCTCGCTGTCACAGACAGATGAAACACTGTTACAAGTGTGCTGGTAAGGCATAAGGCTTTTTAATACAAATAAGCTGGACTTTGAATTGAAGCACATCTTCCATTACTTACAATGGGAATGGGATGGGGTTGTAGCTGTTACCAGGAAGCAGGTTTGCAAAAATAGCTTTCATGGTGGATTTCTCCTTGACTTGACCGTCTGTTGAGCCCAGTAAATGCCCATCAAAAACATCTAAAATCAAAATTTGAAAAAAGTTAAACCATTATTTTATACAATCGTAATATAAACACCAAAGAAAGGATCCCCAAACCCTAATGCTTTGCTTCCACCTGCCACAGGGATCAAGTTGAAAGTGATCTGACAGCAATCCTGTCAGCAGCAGGGCAATATCCCTGGGATTTGTCCTGGGACTCTGACTGGAAGGGTCTGGAATAGAGACCGCGAGGATTCACTCCTGCCCAGTCGTTTAGAATGAGGACACAACAAGCATCCGTCGCAAATGACATGCGGTGACACACGCAGAAACAAAACTATGAAGAGAAGCCTGAATGGATCCAACAGGTTCTTAAATCCTCAGATTACTAGAACATCTTGAACCTGCTTCCCGGTTCTTCCTCAGTACTGCACCTGTTTAACAAACCAACCCTTTCCAAAATCAGGCTTTACTGTCTATAAGAACTGTCCCATGCATGACAGATTCACAAACTAGCCCTTTGTTTTTTCCTGGTTATACCTTCAGTTATGCTGCTTGAGTCCTGGTCACTCGTGGATGAGGGGAAGGACGGCCCAGAAGAGAGCTGCTCCACGGCTCCCTCTGGTGGAGAAGGCAGCTGGAGCAGGGTGGAGCTCGAGGGCATGTTGCTAAGGTACCGATCCTCTGAAATTCAGAACAGAAAGGTGGGCATTTTCTAAACTGGAGCAAACAATCGACTCATGAAAAAATGGAATTAAAAGCTGAGTAATGCTTACAAGGCTATTGTTGCTTTATGCATGAACTAACACCAGACCCACACCAGATGTTATTGTTGTACACATACTTATTTCAGTGCAGTTGTGCTCCCGTGTGGCTACAACAGTCCAGATCTTGTTCTAGCTGATGGTTCTGATGGTTTAATTGATCCTCAATGTTCACTACAAGGCTTAGGGACCTGCTTTAAATGAGCCCCACTGCCTTCGTGTCTACAGACCCTTCACAATTCACTGCCTTCAGGATTTCAGTTTTTGTCATCAGAAGCCAAGTACAGTTAAGCAGGCAGCAATGTCAAACGGACAATGTACAATGTGCTTAATATTTATTAGCATGACTCAGACTGAAACTGTCACTCACCTTTATCCCCATTCTGTACAACAGGAGAGGCATTGCGTGGGGAGGAATCCAGTACGCTGGTCTAGGGAAATCAAACAAACAAATTCATCATCCCTGAGAGCACAGTGCCCCAAACGAGGCAGCTGTCATTCAATCAAGTGAAATTAGAAATCTGAGCAGCAGCTATTTACTGTCTTAAACAAGCAAACCCTCTCTACATACACTAGCATCCTCTAATGTTCTTAAACACTCGGGTAACATGCAGTGTGAAATGCGTGGACAAACTGCACCTTGCTTTCCTCGGACTGCCTGTGTCTCCCGGGGCTCGCAGGGACAGAAGGACGCTTTCTTCCCTTCTCTTGCTGGAAAAGGTCCTGCAGCCTACAAAAAATAAGAATTAAAGTCTGCACCAAAGCCAGCAGCACCACTAACCCTAGGAACACAGTTTAATTTAATTCAAGACTGCAGCTGTGTGTTTAAAAAAAAAAAAGAAGAAGAAGGTTAGATGATATCTCAATCCCCGTCAAACTACAAAATTAGAAACCTGGGGGCGTTGTCAGGCAAACAAGATTCCATTGTGCTCTCATCTATACTCCCTTGGCAAGAGACTGAACTCTACACTATTGACTCCTCCTTTCATCAAGAAGAATGACATTGTTCTCCTTCAACATCAAGGACCCTTTAATCTTCTACATGTTTTAACAACTTCAGTTTTTAGATGTCTCATCTCTATCCCTTACCAGGGATAGACAGTATGACGCAAACCTTCAAAGCACTTTACCCTTCTGATGAATATTAAAACGTGCGCATGTAGGGCACGCAGCCATAGCATGTGCATACCAGATTGAGGCAACCGACAAAACCTAGAGATAAAGGACGTCATTTACCATGAATCCCTGGCAATTCCTGTTGAACTGATGCATCCCGAAGTGAGGAATGTCAGCCAAGCATTGCAGCCGCAGGGGTAAACTGTGGACTTTCGCAATTCCACAGACATGCTGTAACAGGGGCAGGGGCTGAGGTCGTGTTTTGGCCGGTGCTAGAGATACCTGCTGTTCCAGGACTGCAGCATCTCGCACAGGCTCTGCTTCTTCACGATGACGGACTCGAGAGCTGCCTGCAGCTGCTGGGGGGTGTCCAGAAAGGACAGCAGCCTGGCCTGCAGCTTCTCAATCCAGTTCCGGATTTCCACCTCCTCCATCTGCAATCACAGAAACACGTGACTTAATCCAGTTCCGGATTTCCACCTCCTCCATCTGCAATCACAGAAACACGTGACTTAATCCAGTTCCGGATTTCCACCTCCTCCACCTGCAAACACAGAAACACGTGACTCAATCCAGTTCCGGATTTCCACCTCCTCCACCTGCAAACACAGAAACACGTGACTCAATCCAGTTCCGGATTTCCACCTCCTCCACCTGCAAACACAGAAACACGTGACTCAATCCAGTTCCGGATTTCCACCTCCTCCACCTGCAAACACAGAAACACGTGACTCAATCCAGTTCCGGATTTCCACCTCCTCCACCTGCAAACACAGAAACACGTGACTCAATCCAGTTCCGGATTTCCACCTCCTCCACCTGCAAACACAGAAACACGTGACTCAATCCAGTTCCGGATTTCCACCTCCTCCACCTGCAAACACAGAAACACGTGACTCAATCCAGTTCCGGATTTCCACCTCCTCCACCTGCAAACACAGAAACACATGACTCAATCCAGTTCCGGATTTCCACCTCCTCCACCTGCAAACACACATGACTCAATCCAGTTCCGGATTTCCACCTCCTCCACCTGCAAACACAGAAACACATGACTCAATCCAGTTCCGGATTTCCACCTCCTCCATCTGCAAACACAGAAACACATGACTCAATCCAGTTACAGATTTCCAACTCCTGCACCTGATAAGCACAGCGCCATTCTTCTCCACGCTGGTGAGAAATCACATGAGCGCTCAGTGTTGCACCGAGTCAAGAGCGTTGTGCAGTGCATTCAGTCTCGGTGCACTCCATCCAACGCGCTCTGTATACAACCGATATATTAGTGGCAGATCAAAATGCCTCTAGCATTCAAATATTAAAAAGCATGACTGATCATGGCCTTTTACATGCTTTTAAAAGACCAAAATGCACTAAATACACTCACTTTTCTCGATTTCCCATTCTTTTAAAGACTTCTCGTTCTTTCAATGATTTAAATGACATGACCGTTTCTATCCGACACCGTTTAGATCAACTGAAACACTCCCAGAGAACACTCCCAGAGATGCCCTGTAACAAACGGCTTGTTTTCAGAAAACCAGGATCTGCTGCTGACTCTTTGATTTCTTTTTTTTTTTTTTTTTTTTTTTTTAACCTTTCTGCTAAACTGGGACAGTGAAGAAAGAAAGATTTGAAAATAACTAAATCAGACCTTGCTGTTTTAAAATTAGAAAGAAAAATGCCCTCTTCAGATCTCAGGATCGTCTGCATTCTGTAGTGCACATCCTGAAGAGGGTTCTGATTTCTGTGGTCTATTGTACAGTGCCTTGATAAACCCTAATTGGCAGCTCTAGTCTTGAACAATGCACACCGACTTTTTTTGTAATTAGCTGTTTTAGCAATAACTGCGAAAACCAGAACTGCAGATACACGACAATATGTTGTAAACCCTAAAACATATTCCTTAAAAGATTAAAATGCTGTGATGGATTTTCATAAAGATTCTGAGATACAGTACAGTTTTAGTTTTGTAATGTACACTAACATAGCAAAGTGGAAAAAAAAAAAAAAACATGGTAAACAAACCCTCACAGTAAAAGCATAGTAAAGTGTAATAAAGCACAGTGAAAGCAATGTAAAGAATAGCAAGATACAGTAAAGCATATTAATAAATATTGAAAACCAGGGTAAGCGATAGTAACTGCGTAGTGCAATGGGGAAAAGCGTACCATGGTAAACTTTTATAAGGAGAAGCACACATGCAAAGAATGTTTCCTTAAGTAGATGAGGGTACTTTTTCAATGTGTTTATTTCTAGAACCATGTATTACATACTGCTTACTTAGTTGAGCACTGCTCGAGTCACAAGCCTTTTCGAAATGCTTGTACTATACCTGTACTTTCAATGTTTAAACCAATCAAATCACCTCTTTCTGTGCAAACAAGTCTTCCATCTTCTCCTCCCTGGTTTTGCTGAAAGTGTCTGTCTTGAGCGAGGTGAGCCGGTCGTCTATAGCCAAGTACACCTGGGATACTCTGCAGAGACAGTGAGGAACAGGTAACTGCAAGTCTCATTCGCACTCCTCCCCAAGCAAGATACAAACAGGATTTCGTAAGAGAGACTGCAAACTGGACCCTTGTTGAAATGTGTGTTTCACCTTGCTACAAAGTTGTTGTTTTTTTTATAGTATCTTGAGATTTAAAAGCTTCCTTTACCCAGTTCCTGTATTCCAGGAGACCTTAAATGTATTAAAGCACTGACATGGAAAGGTCAGGGCTGCAGAATAGCTGCACACGCGCTCACAACGTTCTCTGAAGGATCTGGTCAGGACCTGAACATTTTCCTCTAGCTGCAGAATAGCTGCACACGCGCTCACAACGTTCACTGAAGGATCTGGTCAGGACCTGAACATTTTCCTCTAGCTGCAGAATAGCTGCACACGCGCTCACAACGTTCACTGAAGGATCTGGTCAGGACCTGAACATTTTCCTCTAGCTGCAGAATAGCTGCACACGCGCTCACAACGTTCACTGAAGGATCTGGTCAGGACCTGAACATTTTCCTCTAGCTGCAGAATAGCTGCACACGCGCTCACAACGTTCTCTGAAGGATCTGGTCAGGACCTGAACATTTTCCTCTAGCTGCAGAATAGCTGCACACACGCTCACAACGTGCACTGAAGGATCTGGTCAGGACCTGAACATTTTCCTCTAGCTGCAGAATAAGAACATAAGAAAGTTTACAAACGAGAGGAGGCCATTCGGCCCATCTTGCTCGTTTGGTTGTTAGTAGCTTATTGATCGCAGAATCTCATCAAGCAGCTTCTTGAAGGATCCCAGGGTGTCAGCTTCAACAACATTACTGGGGAGTTGATTCCAGACCCTCATGATTCTCTGTGTAAAAAAGTGCCTCCTATTTTCTGTTCTGAATGCCCCTTTGTCTAATCTCCATTTGTGACCCCTGGTCCTCGTTTCCCTTGGATCGACACTGTCAATACCTTTTAGTATTCTGAATGCTTGAATTAGGTTGCCGCGTAGTCTTCTTTGTTCAAGACTGAACAGATTCAATTCTTTTAGCTTGTCTTCATAGGACATGCCTTTTAAACCTGGAATAATTCTGTTCGCTCTTCTTTGCATTCTTTCTAGAGCAGCAATAGCTTTTTTGTAGCGAGGTGACCAGAACTGAACACAATATTCTAGATGAGGTCTTACTAATGCATTGTACAGTTTTAACATTACTTCCCTTGATTTAAATTCAACACTTTTCACAATGTAGCCGAGCATCTTGTTAGCCTTTTTTATAGCTTCCCCACATTGTCTAGATGAAGACATTTCTGAGTCAACAAAAACTCCTAGGTCTTTTTCTTAGAGTCCTTCTCCAATTTCAGTATCTCCCATATGATATTTATAATGCACATTTTTATTTCCTGCATGCAGTACCTTACACTTTTCTCTATTAAATGTCATTTGCCATGTGTCTGCCCAGTTCTGAATCTTGTCTAGATCATTTTGAATGACCTTTGCTGCTGTAACAGTGTTTGCCACTCCTCCTATTTTTGTGTCGTCTGCAAATTTAACATATTTGCTTACTATACCAGATCTGCAAATTTAACAAGTTTGCTTACTATACCAGAATCTAAATCATTAATGTAGATTAGGAATAGCAGAGGACCTAATACTGATCCCTGTGGTACCCCACTGGTTACCACACTCCATTCTGAGGTTTCTCCTCTAATCAGTACTTTCTGTTTTCTACAAGTTAACCACTCCCTAATCCATGTACATGTGTTTCCTTGAATCCCTACTGCGTTCAGTTTGAGAATTAATCTTTTGTGGGGGACTTTGTCAAAAGCTTTCTGGAAATCTAAATAAACCATGTCATATACTTTGCAATTATCCATTACACTATGTAACCCAATTTTTGTTCCTGGGTAGTAAGTGTTATTTCCTAATTGGTTATGCCTCAAAAGTATAGAAAATGTCTATTATTCCCCACAAATTTTGCTTTTGTGACCAGGACAGTGATATTTCAAAATATCACTATTTCCAATGGGAAAACAGGCAAATGTGTGTCTTTTCGTTCACATAAAGTCAGAAAAAAAAACAACATATTAATCCAAATGAACATGTATTTATACTAAAGTAATACAAAAATGACTACAAAAGATTTAGAAGCGAGTAGTTTTTTGAGATTTACAATTATACTGTATTTACAGTATAATCGTAAATCTCGAAAAACTACTCACTAGGAACAGTCTATAGCATGCTCCTATTATTATGCCCTTTGAATTTTTGTCCGTTATTCTGACCCATACTGATTCGGCTTTGTTTTCTTTGTCCAGGTTTAACACCTGGGCTTCAAGACTGTTTCTTATGTATAGCGCTACCCCTCCTCCTCTTCTGTCCTGCCTGTCTTTCCTATACAGTGTTTACCCACAAATATTATATTCGTCCCCATCACTCTCAGACAACCAAGTTTCTGTAACACCTATCACATCATAGTTACTTGTTAGTGCAGTAGCTTCAAGTTCTAGAACTTTGTTTCTGATACTTCTAGCATTTAGATAAATACATTTAATGGTTGTCTTACCCGAGTTGCACACGCTCACAATGTGCATTTTCATCTAGCTCCAGAGGAATTGGACACTTACTTTTGGGAGAAGTCTTTAAGGTCCTGAAAGAGGCTGCCTTTTGAAGGGGTCTGCTGCTCAATGTAAATTTCGGGTGGAGGGAGGCAGACTTCAAGCAGCCGGATAGGAGTGTAACTGCAGGAGGTTAGGGAGAAACATGAGAGTTCTGTTTACAACAGTCACTGCCTGCAGGAGGATCTAGAGAAACAATGACTACACAAGTCTGGGTTGATAACAGTCATTGCCTGCAGGAGGATCTAGAGAAACAATGACTACACAAGTCTGGGTTGATAACAGTCATTGCTTCAGTCTCTGGACACATGCTGAAGTTAATAGATATTTATTGATGCTAAAAGAAATGTGTTTTTATGAGAAATGATGCTTGAGTTTGCTAAGAGTACAACACACACGTCGCCACCGTGGAATAAAACTAAATAAATAAATAAAGCCATCCGTTGGTTTTACTACTACCTTTGATGAGAAGCAGCCATGTCTGGACTGAAAGAATCAGCCCGTACCTGAAGGACGCCACCATCTGGTTATAGGAGAAGTACTGGTGGTAGTCGTTGTGGATGGAGTGCCCGCAGGGCTCTGCGTTGGCTCTGCGACTGTACTGGTGCCCGTAAAAACGCAGCTCCAGGTACTTTGCAAATGACATGGACCATGAATCATTGGAGAGGGGGACCACTGGAGTGACCTGGGAATTACATGGAATACAACTGTACATTTAGTTCCAAGTCGTATTCTATACTGTTGTATTAAAAACAAAATTTAAAAAACTTAATTTGGTGCTGGTGGGTCGAATAGTGAAAACTTCTGGCAGGTCAATGCTGTTGAAATTACCAGTCTGTGCTTTACTGCTGGTAGCGTGTCTTAAATTGAGGTGTTAATAAAACCACAGACCTGATCACAGCTACCCAGGGCAGGGGACAGTACCTGTTTGCAGATCCTGCACCAGGAGTACGTGAGGATGGTGTGCTGGTATCCCGGCACGGGTGAGTCCAGCTCCTTGAGCACGATCTGCACGCACCCGCTCCCGTGGACAAAGCGCCGGATGTGATGCACCATGGGAGTCTCGCAGAGCATGCTGGGGCACTGGTACGAGGGCCTGCTTCACACAGCAAGACACAACAAGGATACATCTGATCAACACCACCACAGCAGGACACAACAAGGATACATCTGATCAACACCACAAGGATACATCTGATCAACACCACCACAGCAAGACACAACAAGGATACATCTGATCAACACCACCACAGCAAGACACAACAAGGATACATCTGATCAACACCACCACAGCAAGACACAACGAGGATGCATCTGATCAACACCACCACAGCAAGACACAATGAGGATACAATTGATCAACACCACCACAGCAAGACACAACAAGGATACATCTGATCATCACCACCACAGCAAGACACAACGAGGATACATCTTATCAACACCACCACAGGAAGACACAACGAGGATACATCTTATCAACACCACCACAGCAAGACACAACGAGGATACATCTTATCAACACCACCACAGCGAGACACAACAAGGATACATCTGATCAAAACCACGAGGATACATCTGATCAACACCACACGGATACATCTAATCAAAACCACAAGGATACATCTGATCAACACCACAAGGAAAATATTATAAGAAAGTTTACAAAACGAGAGGAGGCCATTCGGCCCATCTTGCTCGTTTGGTTGTTAGTAGCTTATTGATCCCAAAATCTCATCAAGCAGCTTCTTGAAGGATCCCAAGGTGTCAGCTTCAACAACATTACTGGGGAGTTGATTCCAGACCCTCACTATTCTCTGTGTAAAAAAGTGCCTCCTATTTTCTGTTCTGAATGCCCCTTTGTCGAAACTCCATTTGTGACCCCTGGTCCTTGTTTCTTTTTTCAGGCTGAAAAAGTCCCTTGGGTCGACACTGTCAATACCTTTTAGAATTTTGAATGCTTGAATTAGGTCGCCACGTAGTCTTCTTTGTTCAAGACTGAACAGATTTAATTATTTTAGCCTGTCTGCACATGACATGTCTTTTAAGCCCGGAATAATTCTGGTCGCTCTTCTTTGCACTCTTTCTAGAGCAGCAATAGCTTTTTTATAGCGAGGTGACCAGAACTGCACACAATATTCAAGATGAGGTCTTACTAATGCATTGTACAGTTTTAAAATTACTTCCCTTGATTTAAATTCAACACATTTCACAATGTATCCGAGCATCTTGTTAGCCTTTTTTATAGCTTCCCCACATTGTCTAGATGAAGACATTTCTGAGTCAACAAAAACTCCAACAAATAGGTCTTTCTCATAGATTCCTTCTCCAATTTCAGCATCTCCCATATGATATTTATAATGTACATTTTTATTTCCTGCGTGCAGTACCTTACACTTTTCTCTATTAAATGTCATTTGCCATGTGTCTGCCCAGTTCTGAATCTTGTCTAGATCATTTTGAATGACCTTTGCTGCTGCAACAGTGTTTGCCACTCCTCCTACTTTTGTGTCGTCTGCAAATTTAACAAGTTTGCTTACTATCCCAGAATCTAAATCATTAATGTAGATTAGGAATAGCAGAGGACCTAATACAGATCCCTGTGGTACACCGCTGGTTACCACACTCCATTCTGAGGTTTTTCCTCTAATCAGTACTTTCTGTTTTCTACATGTTAACCACTCCCTAATCCATGTACATGTGTTTCCTTGAATCCCAACTGTGTTCAGTTTGAGAATTAATCTTTTGTGCGGGACTTTGTCAAAAGCTTTCTGGAAATCTAAATAAACCATGTCATATGCTTTGCAATTATCCATTATCGATGTTGCATCCTCAAAAAAATCAAGCAAGTTAGTTAGACACGATCTCCCTTTCCTAAAACCATGTTGACTATTCCCAGGACCCTGTTACCATATAGGTAATTTTCCATTTTGGATCTTATTATAGTTTCCTTAAGTTTACATATAATAGAAGTCAGACTTACTGGTCTGTAGTTACCTGGTTCAGTTTTGTTTTACTTTTTGTGGATCAGTATTACGTTTGCAATTTTCCAGTCTGTCGGTACCACCCCTGTGTCAAGAGACTGCTGCATGATCTTGGTTAGCAGTTTGTAAATTACTTCTTTCATTTCTTTGAGTACTACTGGGAGGATCTCATCCAGCCCAGGGGATTTGTTTATTTTAAGAGTTCCTAGTCCCTTTAACACTTCTGCCTCAGTTATGCTAAAGTTATTTAAAACTGGATAGGAACTGGATGACATGTGGGGCATGTTGTCAGTATCTTCCTTTATAAAAACTTGTGAAAAATAATCATTTAAAATATTTGCTATTTTTTTTTCTTCATCTACGATTTTGCCATTTGTATCTCTCTTCTGATCAAAACCACCACAGCAAGACACATTGAGGATACATCTGATCAACACCACGAGTATACATCTGATCAACACCACAGCAAGAAACAATGAGGATACATGTGATCAACACCACCACAGCAAGACACAACGAGGATACATCTGATCAACACCACCACAGCAAGACACAATGAGGATACATCTGATCAACACCACACAGCGAGACACAACGAGGATACATCTGATCAACACCACCACAGCAAGACACAACGAGGATACATCTGATCAACACCACCACTGCAAGACACAACAAGGATACATCTGATCAACACCACCACTGCAAGACACAACAAGGATACATCTGATCAACACCACCACAGCAAGACACAACGAGGATACATCTGATCAACATCACCTTCACAGCGAGACACAATGAGGATACATCTTATCAACACCACCACTGCAAGACACAATGAGGATACATCTGATCAACACCACCACAGCAAGACACAAAGAGGATACATCTGATCAACACCTTCACAGCGAGACACAATGAGGATACATCTGATCAACACCATGAGGATACATCTTATCAACACCACCAGGATACATCTGATCAACACCTTCACAGCAAGACACAAAGAGGATACATCTGATCAACACCATGAGGATACATCTGATCAACACCACCACTGCAAGACACAATGAGGATACATCTGATCAACACCACCACAGCAAGACACAATGAGGATACATCCGATCAACACCTTCACAGCGAGACACAACAAGGATACATCTGATCAACAACACCTTCACAGCAAGACACAACAAGGATACATCTGATCAACACCACCACAGCAAGACACAATGAGGATACATCTGATCAACACCACCACTGCAAGACACAACAAGGATACATCTGATCAACACCACCATCTTATCAACACCACCAGGATACATCTGATCAACACCTTCACAGCAAGACACAAAGAGGATACATCTGATCAACACCACACAGCAAGACACAACGAGGATACATCTGATAAACACCATGAGGATACATCTTATCAACACCACAACAGCAAGACAGACAGCAAGACACAACGACAAGGTGTTGTCATACCACAGCAAGACACCAGGAGGATACATTATCAACACGTCACCCACTACAAGGACAATGAGGATACATCTTATCAACACCACCACAGCAAGACAGATGTATCCTCATTGTGTCTCGCTGTGAAGGTGTTGTTGATTAGATGTATCCTTGTTGTGTCTTGCAGTGGTGGTGTTGATCAGATGTATCCTCATTGTGATCAACACCACCAGGATACATCTGATCAACACCACCACTGCAAGACACAACAAGGATACATCTGATCAACACCACCTTCACAGCACATCTGATCAACACCACGAGGATACATCTGATCAACACCACCAAGACACAATGAGGATACATCTGATCAACACCACCACAGCAAGACACAACGAGGATACATCTGATCAACACCACGCGCAAGACACAATGAGGATACATCTGATCAACACCTTCACAGCAAGACACAAAGAGGATACATCTGATCAACACCTTCACAGCAAGACACAACTGCAGGATACATCTGATCACAACACCACAGAGCAATACATCTGATCAACACCACCACAGCAAGACACAACGAGGATACATCTGATCAACACCACACAGCGAGACACAACGAGGATACATCTTATCAACACCACCCACCTACAGCGAGACACAACAAGGATACATCTGATCAACAACACGAGGATACATCTTATCAACACCACAAGGATACATCTGATCAACACCTTCACAAAGAGACACAAGGAGGATACATCTGATCAACACCACGAGGATACATCTCATCAACACCACCACAACAAGAAACAAGTGAGGATGAATATGATCAACACCACGAGGATACATCTGATAACACTAGTTGTGGAAGACACAAACAAGGATACATGTTCCCGAGGATACATCTGATCAACACCACACAGCGAGACACAACGAGGATACATCTTATCAACACCACCACAACAAGACACAAAGAGGATACATCTGATCAACACCACAAGGATACATCTCATCAACACCACAAGGATACATCTGATCAACACCACCACAGCAAGACACAATGAGGATACATCTGAGCAACACCACGAGGATACATCTGATCAACACCACCACTGCAAGACACAACGAGGATACATCTGATCAACACCACAAGGATACATATGATCAACACCTTCACAGAGAGACACAAGGAGGATACATCTGATCAACATCACCACAGCAAAACACAAAGATACATCTGATCAACACCACCAGGATACATCTAATCAAAACCACCACAGCGAGACACAATGAGGATACATCTGATCAACACCACCACTGCAAGACACAACAAGGATACATCTGATCAACACCACACAGCAAGACACAACGAGGATACATCTGATCAACAACACGAGGATACATCTAATCAACACCACAAGGATGCATCTGATCAACACCACCAGGATACATCTAATCAAAACCACCACAGCGAGACACAACAAGGATACATATGATCAACACCTTCACAGCGAGACACAACGAGGATACATCTATCAACACCACCACAGCAAGACACAAAGAGGATACATCTGATCAACACCACCACAGCAAGACACCATGAGGATACATCTGATCAACACCACGAGGATACATCTGATCAAAACCACCACACCAAGACACAACGAGGATACATCTGATCAACACCACCACAGCAAGACACAAAGATACATCTGATCAACAACACGAGGATACATATGATCAACACCTTCACAGAGAGACACAAAGAGGATACATCTGATCAACACCACCACAGCAAGACACCACAAGGATACATCTAATCAACAACACCTTCACAGCGAGACACAATGAGGATACATCTTATCAACACCACCAGGATACATCTGATCAACACCTTCATAGCAAGACAAAGAGGATACATCTGATCAACACCACCACTGCAAGACACAACGAGAATACATCTGATCAACACCACGCGGATACATCTGATCAACACCACCAGGATACATCTGATCAACACCTCCACAGCAAGACACAACAAGGATACATCTGATCAACACCTTCACAGCGAGACACAACGAGGATACATCTTATCAACACCACCACAGCAAGACACAACAAGGATACATCTGATCAACACCACCACAGCAAGACACAACGAGGATACATCTGATCAACACCACAAGGATACATCTCATCAACACCACCACAACAAGACACAAAGAGGATACATCTGATCAACACCTTCACAGCGAGACACAACGAGGATACATCTTATCAACACCACTACAGCGAGACACAATGAGGATACATCTGATCAACACCACCACATACATCTGACACACCACGAGGATACATCTGATCAACACCACCACAAAGAGACACAAGGAGGATACATCTGATCAACACCACGAGGATACATCTGATCAACACCACCACAGCAAGACACAACAAGGATACATCTGATCAACACCACCACTGGATACATATGATCAACACATCTGATCAACACACGAGGATACATCTGATCAACACCTTCACATACATCTGACACAATGAGGATACATCTGATCAACACCACACAGCAAGACACAACGAGGATACATCTGATCAACACCACCACAGCAAGACACAATAGGATACATCTGATCAACACCACCACAGCAAGACACAACGAGGATACATCTGATCAACACCACAAGGATACATCTGATCAACACCACCACAGCGAGACACAACGAGGATACATCTGATCAACACCACAAGGATACATCTGATCAACACCACCACAGCAAGACACAACGAGGATACATCTGATCAACACCACTACAGCAAGACACAACGAGGATACATCTGATCAACAACACGAGGATACATCTAATCAACACCACAAGGATACATCTGATCAACACCACGAGGATACATCTGATCAACACCACCACAGCAAGACACAAAGAGGATACATCTGATCAACACCACAAGGATACATCTAATCAACACCACAAGGATACATCTGATCAACACCACAACAAGAGGATACATCTGATCAACACCACCTTCACAGCAAGACACAAAGAGGATACATCTGATCAACACCACCACAGCAAGACACAACGAGGATACATCTGATCAACACCACCACAGCAAGACACAAAGATACATCTGATCAACAACACGAGGATACATCTGATCAACACCACCACAGCATACACAAAGAGGATACATCTGATCAACACCACAACACAAGACACAAGAGGATACATCTGATCAACACCACCACAGCGAAGACACAACAGAGGATACATCTGATCAACACCACACAGCGAGACACAACAACAGGATACATCTGATCAACACCACCACAGCAAGACACAAAGAGGATACATCTGATCAACACCACAAGGATACATCTGATCAACACCACACCATGAGGATACATCTGATCAACACCTTCACAGCAAGACACAAGGAGGATACATCTGATCAACACCACAAGGATACATCTGCAAGACACAACGAGGATACATCTGATCAACACCACCACAGCAAGACACAACGAGGATACATCTGATCAACACCACGAGGATACATCTGATCAACACCACACAGCAAGACACAACGAGGATACATCTGATCAACACCACCACAGCGAGACACAACGAGGATACATCTGATCAACACCACAAGGATACATCTGATCAACACCACAAGGATACATCATGATCAACACCACCACAGAGAGACACAAGGAGGATACATCTGATCAACACCACGAGGATACATCTCATCAACACCACCACAACAAGACACAAAGAGGATGCATCTGATCAACACCACGAGGATACATCTGATCAACACTACCACTGCAAGACACAACAAGGATACATCTGATCAAAACCACCAGGATACATCTGATCAACACCACACAGCAAGACACAACGAGATCAACAACACCACCACAGCAAGACACAATGAGGATACATCTTATCAACACCACCACAACCCCATATGACAGTACTACAAGGGGTACATCTGTGTGTTCCACCACAGAGGACACAACAAGGATACATCTGATCAACAACACCACTGTGGGATACACTAGATACATCTGATCAACAAGGATACATCTGCAAGACACAATGAGGATACATCTGATCAACACCACGAGGATACATCTGATCAACACCACCACAGCAAGACACAATGAGGATACATCTGATCAACACCACCACAGACACAAAGATACATCTGACAACACCACAAGGATACATCTGATCAACACCACGAGGATACATCTGATCAACACCACCACAAAGACACAATGAGGATACATCTGATCAACACCACGAGGATACATCTGATCAACACCACCACAGCAAGACACAAAGAGGATACATCTGATCAACACCACGAGGATACATCTGATCAACACCACGAGGATACATCTGATCAACACCACAGAGGATACATCTGATCAACACCTTCACAGCGAGACACAACGAGGATACATCTGATCAACACCACCACAGCAAGACACAACGAGGATACATCTGATCAACACCACAAGGATACATCTGATCAACACCACCACAGAAGACACAAAGAGGATACATCTGATCAACACCACACAGGAGACACAACGAGGATACATCTGATCAACACCACGAGGATACATCTGATCAACACAACCACAGCAAGACACAAAGAGGATACATCTGATCAACACCACGAGGATACATCTGATCAACACCACCACAGCAAGACACAAAGAGGATACATCTGATCAACACCACCACAGCAAGACACAACAAGGATACATCTGATCAACACCACAAGGATACATCTGATCAACACCACAGCAAGACACAACGAGGATACATCTGATCAACACCACCACAGCGAAGACACAACAGGATACATCTGATCAACACCACGAGGATACATCTGATCAACACCACCACAGCAAGACACAACGAGGATACATCTGATCAACACCACCACAGCAAGACACAACAAGGATACATCTGATCAACACCACAAGGATACATCTGATCAACACCACGAGGATACATCTGATCAACACCACGAGGATACATATGAGACACAATGAGGATACATCTTCAACACCACCAGACACAATGAGGATACATCTGATCAACACCACAAGACACAACGATACATCTGATCAACACCACAACAGCATCTGACACAACGAGGATACATCTGATCAACACCACCACAGCGAGACACAACGAGGATACATCTGATCAACACCACCTTCATACATCTAAGAACACCACAAGGATACATATGATCAACTCCTTCACAGAGAGACACAAGAAGGATACATCTGATCAACACCACCACAGCAAGACACAACGAGGATACATCTGATCAACACCACCACTGCAAGACACAAATCTGATACATCTGCATCAACACCACAAGGATACATCTGATCAACACCTTCACAGCAAGACACAACAAGGATACATCTGATCAACACCACGAGGATACATCTGATCAACACCACCACAGGAAGACACAACGAGGATACATCTGATCAACACCACCACTGCAGACACAACGATACATCTGATCAACACCACCAGGATACATCTGATCAACACCTGATCAACACCACAACGAGGATACATCTGATCAACACCACCTTCACAGGATACACTGGAACAACACCATCTGATCAAGACCACAAGGATACATCTGATCAACACCACAAGGATACATCTGATCAACACCACCACAGCAAGACACAACAAGGATACATCTGATCAACACCACCACAGCAAGACACAACAAGGATACAATCAACACCACAAGGATACATCTGATCAACACCACCAGGATACATCTGATCAACAACAGAGAGACACAAAGAGGATACATCTGATCAACACCACCACTGCAAGACACAAAGATACATCTGATCAACACCACAACATCTGATCAACACCACCACAGGACACATCTGATCACAAAACACCACCAGGATACATCTGATCATACATCTGATCAACACCACCACAGCAAGACACAATGAGGATACATCTGATCAACACCACCACAGCAATACATCTGATCAACACCACCACAGAGAGACACAATCAGGATACATCTGATCAACACCACGAGGATACATCTGATCAACACCTTCACAGCACACAATGAGGATACATCTGATCAACACCACCACAGCAAGACACAACAAGGATACATCTGATCAACACCACCACTGCAAGACACAAGGAGGATACATCTGATCAACACCACAAGGATACATCTGATCAACACCACCACAGCAAGACACAAAGAGGATACATCTGATCAACACCACAAGGATACATCTGATCAACACCACCACAGAGATACATCTGATCAACACCACCACAGGATACATCTGATCAACACCACCACAGCAAGACACAAAGAGGATACATCTGATCAACACCACAAGGATACATCTGATCAACACCACCACAGCAAGACACAAAGAGGATACATCACATCAAGACCAACAAGGATACATCTGATCAACACCACGAGGATACATCTGATCAACACCTTCACAGAGAGACACAACGAGGATACATCTGATCAACACCACCACAGCAAGACACAAAAAGGATACATCTGATCAACACCACAAGGATACATCTGATCAACACCACCACAGCAAGACACAATGTGGATACATCTGATCAACACCACCACAGCAAGACACAATGAGGATACATCTGATCAACACCACAAGGATACATCTGATCAACACCACAAGCAAGACACAATGAGGATACATCTGATCAACACCACCACTGCAAGACACAACAAGATACATCTGATCAACACCACCACAGATCAAGACACAACGAGGATACATCTGATCAACACCACACACAGCAAGACACAACGAGGATACATCTGATCAACACCACCACTGCATCTGATCAACACCACCATACATCTGATCAACACCACAAGGATACATCTGATCAACACCACCACAGCAAGACACAACGAGGATACATCTGATCAACACCACCACTGCAAGACACAACGAGGATACATCTGATCAACACCACCACAGCGAGACACAACGAGGATACATCTGATCAACACCACCACTGCAAGACACAACACGGATACATCTGATCAACAACCCCTTCACAGCGAGACACAACGAGGATACATCTTATCAACACCACTACAGCCAGATACAACAAGGATACATCTGATCAACACCACGAGGATACATCTAAATCAACACCACAAGGATACATCTGATCAACACCTTCACAGCAAGACACAACAAGGATACATCTGGTCAACATCTTCACAGAGAGACACAACGAGGATACATCTGATCAACACCACCACTGCAAGACACAACAAGGATACATCTGATCAACACCACAAGGATACATCTGATCAACACCTTCACAGCAAGACACAACAAGGATACATCTGGTCAACACCTTCACAGAGAGACACAACGAGGATACATCTGATCAACACCACCACAGCACACAAAGAGGATACATCTGATCAACACCACCACTGACACAACAAGGATACATCTGATCAACACCATGAGGATACATCTGATCAACACCTTCACAGCAAGACACAACAAGGATACATCTGGTCAACACCTTCACAGAGAGACACAACGAGGATACATCTGATCAACACCACCACAGCAAGACACAACGAGGATACATCTGATCAACACCACCACAGCGAGACACAACGAGGATACATCTGATCAACACCACGAGGATACATCTGATCAACACCTTCACAGAGAGACACAAGGAGGATACATCTGATCAACACCACAAGAATACATCTGATCAACACCACCACAGCAAGACACAATGAGGATACATCTTATCAACACCACCACTGCAAGACACAACAAGGATACATCTGATCAACACCACCACTGCAAGACACAATGAGGATACATCTGATCAACACCACGAGCATACATCTGATCAACACCTTCACAGCAAGACACAAAGAGGATACATCTGATCAAAACCACAAGGATACATCTAAATGAACACCACAAGGATACATCTGATCAACACCTTCACAGCAAGACACAACAAGGATACATCTGGTCAACACCTTCACAGAGAGACACAACGAGGATACATCTGATCAACACCACCACTGCAAGACACAACAAGGATACATCTGATCAACACCACGAGGATACATCTGATCAACACCTTCACAGCAAGACACAACAAGGATACATCTGGTCAACACCTTCACAGAGAGACACAACGAGGATACATCTGGTCAACACCTTCACAGAGAGACACAACGAGGATACATCTGATCAACACCACCACAGCAAGACACAACAAGGATACATCTGATCAACACCACGAGGATACATCTGATCAACACCTTCACAGAGAGACACAAGGAGGATACATCTGATCAACACCACCACAGCAAGACACAATGAGGATACATCTTATCAACACCACCACTGCAAGACACAACAAGGATACATCTGATCAACACCACCACAGCAAGACACAATGAGGATTCATCTGATCAACACCACGAGCATACATCTGATCAACACCACCACTGCAAGACACAACAAGGATACATCTGATCAACACCACCACTGCAAGACACAACAAGGATACATCTGATCAACACCACCACAGCAAGACACAATGAGGATACATCTGATCAACACCACCACAGCAAGACACAACATGGATACATCTGATCAACACCACGAGGATACATCTGATCAACACCACCACAGCAAGACACAACAAGGATACATCTGATCAACCCCACCATAGCAAGACACAACAAGGATACATCTGATCAACACCACGAGCATACATCTGATCAACACCTTCACAGCAAGACACAACGAGGATACATCTGATCAACCCCACCACAGCAAGACACAACAAGGATACATCTTAACACCTTTGCTATGTTTTTACTATGGGAAGCTTTTATAAAGGTCAGTTACAGTTGTTGTTATCATTAATTCAATAAGTACGTTTTGATTAATATAAATTATAGAAATTATAGTCTGCCTCCACCAATTAAAAATCAACATTTTAATAATGCTCTGTGCAATCCTATAAAAGTCCAGCATTTTATTATTTTTAGGGCTGCTGCATAACATTACATGTGTGAATTTGCTTGAATAAATCATTTACATTTCTTTAGTTTTTTTTTTTTTTTTACCTGAAGCAATAGCGTTCCAGAAATATCCCAAGTGTAAGATCGTTCTTCCCATAGAACTCCATCGTAACGATCCTAAAGAAAATGACAACGATGGAAACTCATTACATTTACAATGAAAAGCATGCTGTTAATTCAGTATACTTACAATGAAAAGCATGCTGTTAATTCAGTATACTTACAATGAAAAGCATGCTGTTAATTCATTATATTTACAATGAAATGCATGCTGTTAATTCATTACATTTACAATGAAATGCATGCTGTTAATTCATTACATTTACAATGAAATGCATGCTGTTAATTCATTACATTTACAATGAAATGCATGCTGTTAATTCATTACATTTACAATGAAATGCATGCTGTTAATTCATTACATTTACAATGAAATGCATGCTGTTAATTCATTACATTTACAAAGAAATGCATGCTGTTAATTCATTACATTTACAAAGAAATGCATGCTGTTAATTCATTACATTTACAAAGAAATGCATGCTGTTAATTCATTACATTTACAATGAAAAGCATGCTGTTAATTCATTACATTTACAATGAAATGCATGCTGTTAATTCATTACATTTACAAAGAAATGCATGCTGTTAATTCATTACATTTACAATGAAATGCATGCTGTTAATTCATTACATTTACAATGAAATGCATGCTGTTAATTCATTATATTTACAATGAAATGCATGCTGTTAATTCATTACATTTACAATGAAAAGCATGCTGTTAATTCATTACATTTACAATGAAAAGCATGCTGTTAATTCATTACATTTACAATGAAAAGCATGCTGTTAATTCATTATATTTACAATGAAAAGCATGCTGTTAATTCATTATATTTACAATGAAAAGCATGCTGTTAATTCATTATATTTACAATGAAATGCATGCTGTTAATTCAGTATTCAAAGAAATTACAACGAAATGCATGCTGTTAATTCATTACATTTACAATGAAATGTATGTTGTTAGTTCCAAAAAGGTAATCAAAGAAGACACACTCATTCCATGCTGTGTTTAAATTTCTATTTGCACGCTTTGGGTCTTTAAACAACTTGCTCCTGAATGGAGTTTGCTACCACACCATCTCTAAAATAAATAAATAAATAAATAAATAAATTAAAATCACTGAAACCCAAGCACTACACAGCCAATATGTATTTATATATAAACAGATAGAACACACAGCATCTACAACTTTAAATGAACACTATCTTCTTCTAGTTTGGTAGCTCTTTGGTAAGGAGAAGATACACACCAAGGGCTGACACAGGGATTAGGTGCATTGCTCGACTGAGCCGAGAAGCTGCTGAAGAGAACACAAAGCCTCTGGTGGTTTGCAGGGTTCAGACAGTCAATCTGTGAAGAGGGAAAAGCAACTGAGTTTCACTGTGAACACTCGGGGAACGACAATGTAGCCTCTTCAGCAAAATGAGCCATTACATTTGTTTAAGGGGTGCTAATGATAAAGGAGATGACAATACACCAGTAAATTATTAGTGCTGCATTCAATGAATGAATCCTTCTAGCGCATGTCAATCTGTTTCTTAAAATACATTTGAGAGTGAGGAAACTGACAATTTGGATGATCAGATCCAACCATTCAGTACATTTTGTAACCTTGTTTCGTGCACCTCATTGCAACAATAAGAAAGTTAGCATCCTTTCTATTTGTGGGACACATACAGTAGGTCCCTTGCATCTTAAAGGGTTCAAACAAACCCCACTTCTTAACTGTGGGTGTGTACTTGACTCGAAGCTGCAGAACAAGCCCAAATCATCCCCACCTTGGAATCCCAGGCCATCTCATTCTGCACATGGCCCCGATCGTCCTCACTCTCACTCTTGGTCCCAGTCTTCCCAGAGGCCTCTTTGCAATGAGCAAAGGGGTCAGTGTCCTTCTGTCTGATCCTCCCTCCCCGAGCCCTGAAGTCCGCCAGCATCCTGGACAGGCCCTGGCTGCTGCCGAGGTGATCTGCGATCCGGGTGTTGGTGAGCTCGTGGGAGGGGAGGACCTGGGTAGACCTGCCAGGCACGCTCCCATTTGAGGGCTGAGAAGCCGACGCCTCCTTAAGAAGCTGGCGTTTCCTCCTGCTGTCCTGCTCCTTGAACTCCTTGCTGACGAGAGGCGAGAGGTAGACCTGCTCGTGGAAGTAGTCTCGGCTGGGGCACCTCACCCCTTTCTGCGTCAGGAGGAAGGGCTCCTTGAACGATATGAAGGGCGAGATGCAGAGGATGACATCCTTCAGCTCTTGCTTGAAGGCCACCGAGTGAGACTTCAGCCTGTCCTCGGAGGAGGTCACCAGCTCTGTGATGTACATCCCTGTGTCGTCCTGAAGGGGGTCCCTGAACAGCCTCGGAGCTGCCTGCAGTCCCGTAGGCCCATCACACTGTCCTTCATAAAGGGTACATGCTTTGCTCAACCTGCTGTCCTGACTGACGTTGTCTTCAGCGTCATCCACCAGAAACGGGGGCAGCACTACCACTGGCGGCAGGGAAGAGGAGGAGGAGGAGGAGGAGGACAGGGTCGGTCTGTGTGGGGGCCCCATTTCGGGATTGTCTATCTTTGCTTCATCTAATTTCTCAGGGACCTTCTCATCACAAGGGGGAACCCCCTCATCAAGTAGCCCGTTCTCTATGAGCTGGTCCACCATGTCCCTGGACGCCGACTCTGAAATTGCGGGCAGCTTTTCTGACGCGAAGTCCAGCTCTTTGAGGACAGTGCTGACGTCAGCACCCTGGAAGAGGTCCAGTTTGCCTGCCTCGGCCGCCCCGCCCTCAATGAGGGAATGGAACGAGCCACTCTTGGCCAGGCTGGGGGGCATGGCGAACTCGTCCATGAGGAAGGAGATCTCCAGCTGGGAGTGATAGGCCACGCAGATCATGAAGATGATGATATCCTTCACCCTGGCTAGTTCATATTCTGGGGCCCCCCTCAGTTTGATGGTGCATCCTAAGTGCAGAGGACAACCCTCAAAAAACATCAGGGTCTTCGATTGATCTGGAGAGAAATTAAAACAGCCGTAAAAAGCAACAGCAATGGTGACACTTCATATTAACAGGTGCCACAGCTCATACAGTGGATATTCGGTACTGTACAGAGAAAGTAATATAAAAGCTGTCACACCAACTACAACAACACTTTCTATTATCTTATTTTATTGTCAGCTATAATGTATATGGATTTTACGATTGACTCGTAGAAGCGGACTAACCTTTTCAGCCCTCTCTACAACCACAGATCACAGCAGGGTAACCTATGTTTCTGATTAGTAAAGCTATGTTGTACCTATTCCCTTACGTTTGTGCTGCAAAGCAGGTAGAATGAGAAAAGCAGAAATCACTGGAGCATTTTTTCCATTTGGGGGGTTGACTACAAAGCTGTGCATTTAAAGCCAGGGCTGTAAACATGTCAAGAGGCCGCCTGGAGCGAGGCTGGAGGCACTGGCAGACCTTGCTAGAACTCACCACTGGCCAGCTGGAATGAGTGCATGTAGAACTTGTGGCAGGTTCCCAAGCGAGGCTTCGTCAGAAGCTGATCCAAGGACATCACTAAGTCCCCTTGAGTCATGCGGCTCACCCGGTCCAAGACTTGCTGCAAAGGTAAATACCAAAAAAATAAATAAATAAAAGCCAGACTGATTTCAGTGGATGCATTTCTTGCAGAGAATATTCTGAGGAGCACCTTTCCGGTTACCAAGACACCAGCAAAGGAGCTGCAAGATCTGTGCATATCTGCTCAGAACATGGTCTACAAGGATCACTGTAGTTAGCAGGACAGATATTATTAGAGCTGGTTGAGACTTAACAAAAATGCAACTAAAATGACAGAGACTCCCCCTTGAAGCCGTGCTTGTTGCTCCCCCCTCGTGGGATCAGCCCCACTTACAGGCTTCACATTGTTAACCAAGGTGATGCCGTGCTCCAGCAGCATGTCCTGGGCTATCCTCGAAACTGTCTTCTCCACCAAAACCAAATTAGGACGAACGTCCACGATTCTCTGCACGTAGTTCTTCAAGAACTCCCGTTCCTGTTCCAAGAAATGAAGCAATATCAGAATTCCTGGACGTTTCTCAGTTTACCTCTTGCATGCCAGTACTGAAGGGATCCAGTGTCTAGAGCAGGGAGCCGTGTATAAAACTGTACTTACAAGAGACTATCCATTCTCTGAGCTTCTTGTTTCACTGTCAACCTCAATGCAGCTGACTATTAGTTACAACACTTTACACTCAATCATAAGATATACAGCAGTACTACAGTTACACAGAGGGTTAGAACTAGCATTAGGGGGAAGAAGATCAAAAATAAAAATCACTCCTCCCATACACTGCCGGTTAGGGTTAGAGTTAGAGTCAAAATGCTTGTCTAATTTTATCATTTATTAAAAAAAAAAAAAAAAAAAAAAGGTATTACTTTGTTACTTATTAAGTTCATTTTAAGTACTATTGTCAGGATTATTAACAACCCCTAGAAATGTAGTTTTCAGAAACAAGCAAGCATTCTGTAAAAGTCTGAAAGGCAAACGAAGGCTCCCTGTCAGAGTGTGATCACTCGCCTGCAGCACTGTGGGGTCGATGCGATCACTCGCCTGCAGCACTGTGGGGTCGATGCGATCACTCGCCTGCAGCACTGTGGGGTCGATGCGATCACTCGCCTGCAGCACTGTGGGGTCGATGCGATCACTCGCCTGCAGCACTGTGGGGTCGATGCGATCACTCGCCTGCAGCACTGTGGGGTCGATGCGATCACTCGCCTGCAGCACTGTGGGGTCGATGCGATCACTCGCCTGCAGCACTGTGGGGTCGATGCGATCACTCGCCTGCAGCACTGTGGGGTCGATGCGATCACTCGCCTGCAGCACTGTGGGGTCGATGCGATCACTCGCCTGCAGCACTGTGGGGTCGATGCGATCACTCACCTGCAGCACTATGGGGTCGATGCAGGTGAACTTGGTCTCCTCACGGTAAAGGTACTCAATGGAACACTTCAGCAGCAGAATCTTCGGGGTTTTAATATGGGAATTCATCTGGACATGAACAGAACAGCGACAAACGATTATCCTATGTCATCACGAAAATAGGAATCTGAAAATGATTTCCAAATGTATTTAATGTGTTGTTGTTTAAAGGACTGGTCAGAGGAGCCATTAAAAGTGAAGTAGTATCCCAGTAAAAAACACCCAGCAAGCAAACATGCAGGGCTTTCTGATAGGTCACAATAATCAGCCAGGCCTCTGCTCACACAACCAAACCATGCCGCACACCTACCTTCTTATGGGCTATGTTTTTGGTGCAAACAAAACCATTTACAACTGCAGAGTCAAATTTCTTCCCTCCAGGAATCTAAAAGCAAACAAAAAAAGAAGTTGGAATGAGAGGGATCTATTAAAACATGTCTCAAGAAAGCCCTCTACTCCACGGTCCATGCAGATCATGAGAAGATCAGAACCCTCACCTTCTTGACATGGACACACTGGCGGATGTCCATGTCGTCATCGTTATTCCTGACGTCGGGACGCACCGTCTGGACCACCTGTCTCACCACCGGGACGATGATGTCTCTCCACGACAGAGACAGGGACTCACTGTACAGCAGCTGCTGCAGCAGCGCCATCATGTGGCTGTGGTTGGCAGAGCTGCAGAGAGGAAAAGGAACAGCATGTTGAACCCTTTCATGCATAGTGACCTCCTCATATGAGGATGGATAAAATAAACTCTTCTAGTCTTTACATGGGGACATGGCTAGGAGATGTGGGGGGGGGGGGGGGGGGCATGACAAATATTATGTGTCCAAAACTACTTTAATGTTTATTTTCAATATTTCATGCATAACAGTGTGAAAGGTTCAGGAGGTAAACCCAGGGTTTCACTGACGTGTGAGTGTCCATCTCGTCTCGATTAGCCATAGGGCTTGAAGTTTTCAGGTTTTATGTTTGATCAAATGACATCCCTTTAAACTCATTGAGACAATTCTGTTTCCTAATTAAACTCTGAAAAGCTGTTAATTACAAAACAATGTTTCTCTTCATTTTTATTTCAAACAGACGTGACACATGATGTTAATTGCTTGTCGCTGATCCTAACTGCATTTCATTCTTGCAGTCGTCTACTTTATCGTTTTGCTTTTGTTATTTTTTTGTCGTTTAACAAACTTGTCCTGACGGATTTTCTTCTCAGCACAGAACATCCAGTACGGAGTGTTACACAGATAGCAAGTCCAGCATTTAAAATTGCCTTGATTTGCAGCAAAGAAAAGAATTCTCTTAAACCCAGTCTTTAATTAGTAGTTTTCTCTTCAAATTATGATGCAGAGACAGCTTAACAACTACTAATTAACATTTAAAGGGAGGTAGAGAGTTCAAAAAGTTCAAAAAGTCCCCAATTATACCGTTTAGTGATCAGAACTGCAGTAGACCCAAATCTTAATGCTGTTCACATCATTAGACTTGCTCTAACTGTGCGCCAAAGCTGTAAACACCATCTCTAACAATTCATGTGTCTTGTAACCATTAAAAAACCTCTTCTAGTCTCTACAAGGGGACATGCTCGGATACATTGTGAAAAGTGTTGAATTTAAATCAAGGGAAGTAATGTTAAAACTGTACAATGCATTAGTAAGACCTCATCTTGAATATTGTGTGCAGTTCTGGTCACCTCGCTATAAAAAAGATATTGCTGCTCTAGAAAGAGTGCAAAGAAGAGCGACCAGAATTATTCCGGGCTTAAAAGGCATGTCATATGCAGACAGGCTAAAAGAATTGAATCTGTTCAGTCTTGAACAAAGAAGACGACGTGGCGACCTAATTCAAGCATTCAAAATTCTAAAAGGTATTGACAGTGTCGACCCAAGGGACCTTTTCAGCCTGAAAAAAGAAACAAGGACCAGGGGTCACAAATGGAGATTAGACAAAGGGGCATTCAGAACAGAAAATAGGAGGCACTTTTTTACACAGAGAATTGTGAGGGTCTGGAATCAACTCCCCAGTAATGTTGTTGAAGCTGACACCCTGGGATCCTTCAAGAAGCTGCTTGATGAGATTTTGGCATCAATAAGCTACTAACAACCAAACGAGCAAGACGGGCCGAATGGCCTCCTCTCGTTTGTAAACTTTCTTATGTTCTTATGTTCTTAAATGCATGATAACCTCATATATGAGGATGCCATCATTCCCCAAAAACTGACAATTTTCTATAAAAAATGTGTGTCCAAAACTACTTTTTTCAGCTATTTTCAGTATTCCATGCATGAAAGGATTAAGTATAGCTCTGTCTGAGAAAAAGATTTGCCAGTGTGGGTGGATGTCACTGAGATCATCATAGCAGAGCCCATTATCCTTCAGAAGGACCAAGGCAGAATAGAAATAAAGAAAAAAAAGGAACAAATGAAAGTTAGGTCAAAGACAGAGGAGGAAGTTGTTTCTTACAGCAACCTCTCCATGGCTTGCTTCTCTCCATTCTCCTCTCTCAACTGCTCCAGGGAGCTGTGGTGCCAGCCCAGGGGAGTGAAGAGCAGCTCCTTGGTCTTCTCCTCCACCCGTCTGTTAAACAGGGACTCTGGAGAGAGAGAGGGGGAGACGGAGGCAGGTGGGTGAGTGAGAGAGAAGGGGAGAGGGAGGGAGGTGGGCGAGTGAGAGAGTGCGAGAATGACAGCGAGAGAGAGGGAGAGGGACGGAGGTGGACGAGTGAGAACGAGAGAGGGAGAGGGAGGGAGGTGGGTGAATGGGAGAGTGAGAGAGCGAGAGAGAGGGGGAGAGGGAGGGAGGTGGGCGAGAGAACGAGGGGGAGAGGGAGGGAGGTGGGTGAGTGGGAGAGTGAGTGAGAGCAAGAGAGAGGGGGTGGGGAGTGGGAGAGTGACTCTCGTTCAAAGAGAGAGGGGGAGAGGGAGGGAGAGGTGGCACTACTCGCTCTCTCAGAGAGAGTGAGGAGAGAGGAAGAGGGAAGTGGTCGAGTGAGTGAGTGAGTGAGCGGGAGGGAGACACAGAGAGGGAGGGGGGGGAAAGAGTGAAGAGCGAGGAGGGGGGAGAGAGAAGGGGCAAGAGAGGGAGAATGGGATCAGCATGAAGACAGGACAGCACCGTCACCCCAGGTTTTAAACACATTTATGTTTTCATTAAAGTTTGTGGTCTAAAGAAGTTTTTTTTGTGCTCCCATGTCTCCAAGCCTGTATGTTTTGAAATATAGTCAAAAGTTTAAATACCCCAATGGAAATTTATAATTTATAGAAATTTCTCAAAAACAAATAGTTATAGGAAAAATCTTTTGTAGCAAAAGTTTTGCTTTTGTGGATGAGGAAAAAAAAAATATTTCTATTATTACTTATTTCACCATTCTTCAATGCTAAATTTTTCCAGTTCATTCATATTCCGAGGACTTCTCCTGTGCACAGCCTTCTTCAACTCATCCCAAAGATTCTCAATCAGATTTAGATCGGGACTTTGACTAGGCCATTCCAGAACCTTGATTTGATTCTTCTTTAACTATTCTGCAGTAGAGTTTGATGTGTTCTTTGGATTGTTGTCATGTTGGAACGTCCAGTTGCGTGTTAAACCAAATTTTGTAGCGGAGGGTTTCAGAGGATTGGCCAATATCTTTTGGTATGGTATGGAATCCACTAACATATATTGTAACAAAATTTTCTGTGCCATTAGAGAAAAAACAGCCCATTAGAAGCATATTACCACCTCCATGCTTGACAGTAGGTATTGTGTTCTTTTCTTTGTAAGCCTCACCAGACTCGAAACGTAACAACTATCAGTGTGAACAAATAGTTTGATTTTTGTTTCATCACTCCACAAAACCTTTGACCAAACTCATATCCATCGTTCAAATGCCATTTTTCAAACTTTAAGCTATTGTCCTTGTGACGTTTTCCTAAGAGTGGCTTTTTCCTTGGCCTGCTACCATTGAGACCTTCATCATGCAATACTCGGCCTGTGGCTGAAATGGAAACCCCAGTCACACTTGCAGCCAGTTCACTTTGAATATCTTTGGCAGTCAATCTCACATTGTTATTAACCCTCCTCACAATTATTCTGCTTGTTCTTGGAGAAAGAATCTTTCTTCCAGACCGAGGGAGCATTGTGACAGTACTGCGAGTCTTGCACTAGAAACAAATGTTGAAATTGGGAAACTCAAACGCTTGGAAATCTTCTTGTATCCTTCTCCAGCTTTATGACAATAAATCATTTTCTGCCTAAGTTCTTCAGGTAGCTCTCTATTTTTTCCCCATATTGACTTTTTTGTAATGACAGCAATCACTCTATGCCTAACCCTTTTATACTCTCTAAGAATGTTCACCTACAATCCAGCATTTTCTAAAATTAGGTTCTGCATTATCATATTGAAATTTCTAGCACCTTGTAGACAATACTATCATAGCATCAAAGGGTATGAATACTCTTGAATTAGCATTTTTAGCGTTTTACAAAATAATTGCTGAAATAAATAATTGTAGACATCTATTCTTGTAACTCTTTTCCTCATCCATAACAAACTTCTGCTACAAAAGAAAGATTTTTCCTAAAATTCTTTGTTTTCAAGAAATTTCTAGAAATTATAAGTTTCCATTGGGGTATGTAAACTTGTCTACAACTGTATATATATTGTGAACCCATTTGATTTTCGTTCCAGCGCTGTATCTCATTTTATTTGGAACTAAATATGAAACTTGAACAATGCTTTTGGTCAGATCCGTGATGACAACCTAGCTCAAGTTTGGAATCTACCTCCCTTAACACCTCATATTAACTCACTGCGATGAAGTGCCCACCCCTTGAGCATATGTAGTTATTGATGTATATATTATTTGTATTGTACTGTTATTATAATAATAATAATAATAATAATAATAATAGCTAATATGGAGCCTTAATAAGGTCATTATTTGATCAATAGGTAATAAAGGCTCCAGCCACAGAATATAAAAGGACCCACTCCGAGCGCATTGAGGAAAAGACAGAGAAATAAAGAGAAAGAGAGCGAATGCTACCTTGACTACAAGATACAAAGCTACTGGTTTTTGTAAAAGTATAGTTAGTGTTTGTTTTGTTTGGCCAATGTGTCTTTTTGTTTGAGTGTTTTGTTTAACTCCTTCCTTTCTTCCATAGCTGTGCAAGCAGCGCTTTTCAAACCCCAGTACTGCCTTGTGTGTCTATATCTTCCACGTCTGTGACATTATCCACCAGCCAGCTTGTGACACTCACTAAATGAAATCCCGTTTCATAGTGAATACGCATTCTCGACAGTTACTATGCATGACCCCAGCCTGGCCTCTCCATCATTTCCCCAGGTCCATGCACATTCAGATATTGAAAAGTCATGACTTCAGTTGACAAAGGGGGTAACTGGAGAGCAAGGTCATAATTAAAGGGAATATGTCATTTTCCACTATGAACCTAAACTATCTTAACTCCATTTTGCTTAATATAAACACTATGAAAAGCAGCTCTCACAATGCTCAAAGGGTCCTACTTGTACTTAAATTGTATTACATGTTTTATTTTATCTTTTTTTTTCCCTTTATGAAACACGTTGTTACAAGACTGGTCCTGAAACAAAACTAAGACCTTTCACTCTTTATACTACAGGCTGTGTTGATGCGTGACGGTGTCCTGCATCAGCCAGCCCCACCCAGCAGCTGAGAAGCTGAGAAAAACACACAACCAGAACAAACAGGACTACAGAGCACGACTTTGTACCATAAAAACAGCATGTTCAAAAGAAATGACATATAGAGAGTGAGATCATAGGCTTTTATTTACAGACACAGTCATTTTTAATTACTATCTGCTAGTTAGTTACTGTACTTAAAGTTGCTGTAAGACATACACAAAGCATTTACTTATAAATGATATACACAGTCCTATTGCTGTTTATTTTGGGTGTAATGCAGTACAAAACTATTTGATTAGATATCCTAATGTAGTCTTGCTGTTACTTCCTTATAAAAATGGCACAATCAAGCTACTTTTTAAAGACAGACAGACCTGCCCCAAGAAATACAAGCGCGAAGGAAAACGACATCTCTTTACCTCTGATGAAAGCGTCACTTATGGAGATCATGTGCTGTCCTCCATCCTCCGAAACCAGGAACTCTGTTCACAGCAGAGACAGAGAAAAGGACAGTTCAGAGAACCTAATATATATAGCAACAGAAAAATGCGGGCCTGCAAGAGATGTCATGGTAAATGAATGACTGTAGAGACACACACACGCTCTGCCAGTACAGGGAACAGCTTACCCACTCAACCAGACAAATAAGAACATAAGAAAGTTTACAAACGAGAGGAGGCCATTCGGCCCATCTTGCTCGTTTGGTTGTCAGTAGCTTATTGATCCCAAAATCTCATCAAGCAGCTTCTTGAAGGATCCCAGGGTGTCAGCTTCAACAACATTACTGGGGAGTTGATTCCAGACCCTCACAATTCTCTGTGTAAAAAAGTGTCTCCTATTTTCTGTTCTGAATGCTCCTTTTTCTAAACTCCATTTGTGACCCCTGGTCCTTGTTTCTTTTTTCAGGCTGAAAAAGTCCCTTGGGTCGACACTGTCAATACCTTTTAGAATTTTGAATGCTTGAATTAGGTCGCCACGTAGTCTTCTTTGTTCAAGACTGAACAGATTCAATTCTTTTAGCCTGTCTGCATATGACATGCCTTTTAAGCCCGGAATAATTCTGGTCGCTCTTCTTTGCACTCTTTCTAGAGCAGCAATATCTTTTTATAGCGAGGTGACCAGAACTGAACACAATATTCTAGATGAGGTCTTACTAGTGCATTGTACAGTTTTAACATTACTTCCCTTGATTTAAATTCAACACTTTTCACAATGTATCCGAGCATCTTGTTAGCCTTTTTTATAGCTTCCCCACATTGTCTAGATGAAGACATTTCTGAGTCAACAAAAACTCCTAGGTCTTTTTCATAGATTCCTTCTCCAATTTCAATATCTCCCATATGATATTTATAATGTACATTTTTATTTCCTGCGTGCAGTACCTTACATTTTTCTCTATTAAAATGTCATTTGCCATGTGTCTGCCCAGTTCTGAATCTTGTCTAGATCATTTTGAATGACCTTTGCTGCTGCAACAGTGTTTGCCACTCCTCCTACTTTTGTGTCGTCTGCAAATTTAACAAGTTTGCTTACTATCCCAGAATCTAAATCATTAATGTAGATTAGGAATAGCAGAGGACCTAATACTGATCCCTGTGGTACACCGCTGGTTACCACACTCCATTCTGAGGTTTTTCCTCTAATCAGTACTTTCTGTTTTCTACATGTTAACCACTCCCTAATCCATGTACATGTGTTTCCTTGAATCCCAACTGCGTTCAGTTTGAGAATTAATCAATAAAACATACACTGTAGAACAACTTCCCAGTAAAGAACTTTCAGCTTCTGCCTTCTGTCAAAACCATGAGCGCATGAGAACACAGCGTTGCCATAACAACTCACTTCTCCTTTTCTCCAGTCATACAAATAAGGAAACATACTTACTAGGAACGTACTGTAACTGGCAAGCAGTGGTCAGAACAACAAACTGCAGTGCTGTCAGGGAGATAAGGCAGAGCCGTCCAACAAGGTGCTGTTGTTATAAGGAGTCTAGAGACTCCGGACCGCTTGTCCCTCCGGCTCAAACTTCTCCTTTTTTGTTACTTTATTGTTGTATTATAACCAATATTTTTTTGAGCTCTTGAGTTTCAGCAAAACCGCTTGGACCACAAATTCTAGTCTCGTTTCCTGCTTTTGATGAAAATGGTTTAGTGTTTTAGCAACAAGAGCCACTAGTGTTTGTCATTTGGGAATGGCGATACAGTATAATGCAACACCAGCATGACTTGTTTATAAAGTGTTGAGAAACAGACCAGTGCAGGGCATTGTAATACTGCATGTCCACAGAAATGAAGAACATGAATAATTATATTACTGTGGACATTTGGAACAAGTTGGACATGCTCACACTGGTCATGTGGGACTCGACTCAGTCCTGCCAGTTAGCATACAGAATATACAGTATAAAACCACCGAAACTGCATACGTGGGTGGTTTCGGAGCGTACCTTTCTGCTCAGCGGGGTAGGGGGGCACGTGAGGGTACTTGGACTGTTTCTTGATGTGGAAGTTTACATTGTCCATCTCCACATTCAGACTTATAGACGCAGCAGAGTCACTGTCCACTGCAGACTGGAAACTGCTAACTGAGGTCCGTTTGCTTGGAGTGGCAGAGTCTAAGAAAAAAGAACGCAAACAAATAATCCAGATTTTCCACTGTGAAAATGGTTACATATTGGTCATGTGAAACAGTCAAGGGAACAGCATTACTCAGCATTTAGACCTAATACATCACTCTCTAAAAGAAACAGACATCATTACAACCCAGGGAACTGTTTTTTCTGAGAGTTGTTTGTGCTGTGTGTGTGTGTGCTCTGGGACAGGAAGGAGAGTTGTCTGTGGTGTGTGTGAGTGTGTGCACGCGTGCGCTCTGGGACAGGAAGGAGAGTTGTTTGTGCTGTGTGTGTGTGTGTGTACTCTGGGACAGGAAGGCAGAAACACACGCACACCACACAACCAACACACACGCTTCTGTCAATGTTTGTGTGTGTGTGTGTGTGTGTGTGCGTGTGCGGCGTACGAGGACCCCTGTCCTTCTCTCAACAAAACACGACCCACACTCACACAAACACACATGAGACCCTGTCCTTCCTCTTGTTGTGTGTGTGTGTGTGTGTTTTGCTGTGTGTGTGTGTGTGTGTGTGTGTGGTGTGTGTGTGTGTGTGTGTGCTGTGTGGCGTGGGAGACCCTGTCCTTCCTGTGTGTGAACAACGACACACACTCACACGAGACCGTGTCCTTCCTCTCAAACAAACAAAAAGACCCTGGACGACACACACACAGACATTTTGCTGTGTGTGTTTGTGTCTGTGTGGGTGTGTGTGTGTGGTGTGCATGTGTGGTCACGAGACCCTGTACTTCTCTTAAACAAACACGACACACACACACACGAGAACATTGTCCTGTCCTCTCTCAACAAAAAACGACGAGACACACACAAGGAGACCCTGTCCTTTCTAAACAAAACAACGACTCTGTCCTGTTCTCTCGTGTGTGTGTGTGTGTGTGTGTGTGTGTGTGTGTGTGTGTGCTCTGTGCAGGAAGGAGGTTGTGTGGTTGTGTGTGTGTGTGCTCTGGGACAGGAAGGAGAGTTGTTTGTGCTGCTGTGTGTGTGTGTGTGTGTGTGCTCTGGGACTGAAGAGTCAACGCGCGAGACCCTGTCCTTCCTATCAACATGTTTGTGGTTGTGTGTGTGTGTGTGTGTGTGCTCTGTGTGTTGTTCTTCTGGGCTGTTGTGTGTGTGTGTGTGTGTGTGCTCTGGGACAGGAAGGAGAGTTGTTTGTTTTCGCTGTGTGTGTGTGTGTGTGCGGACAGGAAGGAGAGTTGTTTGTTTTCGCTGTGTGTGTACACACACACACGAGGACCCTGTCCTTCCTCTCAACAAACAAAACGTGTGTGTGTGTGTGGTGGTGCGCTCTGGGACAGGAAGGAGAGTTTAACACACAACACACACAGATACGAGACATTGTCCTTCCTCTCAACAAACACGCGCGACACACACACACACGAGACCTGTCCTTCCTCTCAACAAAACAAAAAGGGCGACTGTGTGTGTGTGCTCTGGGCAGGAAGGAGAGTTGTTTGTGCTGTGTGTGTGTGTGCTCTGGGACAGGAAGGAGAGTTGTTTGTGCTGTGCTGTGTGTGTGTGTGCTCTGGGACAGGAAGGAGAGTTGTTTGTGCTGCTCTGTGTGTGTGTGTGCGCGCTCTGGGACAGGAAGGAGAGTTGTTTGTGCTGTGTGTGTGTGTGTGTGTGCTCTGTGTGTGTGTGTGTGTGTGTGTGCTCTGGGACAGGAAGGAGAGTTGTTTGTGCTGCTCTGTGTGTGTGTGCACTCTGGGACAGGAAGGAGAGTTGTTTGTGTGTGTGTGTGTGTGTGCGCTCTGGGACAGGAAGGAGAGTTGTTTGTGCTGTGTGTGTGTGTGTGTGGGACAGGGGAACACCTGTACACACTGTCAACAAACGTACGAGTGAGTGTGTGTGTGCGTGCGCTCTGGGACAGGAAGGAGAGTTGTTTGTTTTCGCTGTGTGTGTGTGTGTGTGTGTGCATGCTCTGGGACAAACAAAAGTGTGACACACGACACACACACAGAGACCCTGTCCTTCCTCTCAGCAAGACGAGTGTGTGTGTGTGTGTGTGTGCTCTGGGACAGGAAGGAGAGTTGTTTGTGCTGCTGTGTGTGTGTGTGTGTGTGCAGTGGGTGGGTTGTGCATTTTAACACACGAGACCCTGTCCTTCCTCTAAAACAAAACACGACACACACACATACGAGACCGTGTCCTTCTCTCAACAAACACGACGAGACACCCCAACACGCGCCCTGGTGTACTTCCTGTCAACAGAACACGAAAACACGACGACAACACACACGCACGTGAGACCCTGTCCTTCCTTCAAACAACACGGACGACACACACACACACCAACGCGCGAGACCCTGTCCTTCCTCTCACAGAAAGGAGAGTTGTTTGTTTTCGCTGTGTGTGTGTGTGTGTGTGTGTGCGCTCTGGGACAGGAAGGAGAGTTGTTTGTGTCGCTGTGTGTGTGTGTGTGCTCTGGGACACGAAGGAGAGTTGTTTGTATGCTGTGTGCTTTGAAGCCTTGCTCTGCATGAGAAGGGTTTCCCAGGGCAGCCGGAGAGCACACGCTGACGTACTTGGCATGTTGTCTTCGCCCTCATCTGCAATCTGCTCCGTGTCGCTGTCGTCAAACTTGATGTCTTTAAACCAGGAGGGCTCCGAGTGGCCCTCCAGGGAGTTCACTGAATCGCTGTCTGGAGACGGAGTCTCGGAAAACTCTGTGCTCTGATAAAACAGAAGCAGACAATCAGCTGCATTACTGTTGCAGTATTGCTGTTTAACATGCACGAGGCAGACTCGCTCAACTAAAGACTGTTCACAACCCTCTAGTGCGTCTGTAATTACATTTGACCGTATCTACTGGGAACTCTAAGAACAAAGAGTCTCTTTCTTAAATAGTAACTATTTTAATATCTGTATAAGAACATCACCCTCTTTTTTTTTTTTTTTTTAATTATTTTTTTCTTTTTTATGTTGATTCACAATTTCTACGAGTGGAAAATAACAAGGTGAAACTGACTTAAGAGAAAGAATTTATCATTAGATAACATTAACATTTTTTTTTTTTTTTTTTTTTTAATTATTTTTTCTTTTTAATACCCAACTGTGAATGTCTTTGATCCTGACCCTGAACTCAAACAAAAGACTAAAAAATGATCACAGGCAGTGTAAGGTAATCCAACCCTTTCTATTATGCGGTTAAGGAAATGCAGGTATGTTATAAAACAGACATGCATTCAAACTGTGGCTCAGCCCTCAGTGATGGTTTTCAGGACTGCACTCATTCATTCAGTTACAATATTAAAACGACTGTGTTTTAGTCTAAGAATTTGAGCAATCAGACAGATTAGATAAAAGCAGATTTAACAGGATTGCTTTCTCAAACAGAGCCAATAAATAGATAAGAAAACACCAAGACATTTACAACACACTGCATGTGTTCCTGTTTAAATCTACCCAGTGCCTTCAAAATGTGTGGAACCTGCAGGTCACATTTGCGCCTTTATTTTTTTATTTTTTTTACTTACGTTCTATTTTATGTTTTTGGTTTTTTATCTGTTTAGAAACTGCAAGGAACTCATGCAGATATTTCGTACTATTTTCTTATGTGCTTGGCAATCAATAAAATCTGCAATAGAAAGTTCCTAAAACAGTTTTTTATTACTGCAATCCTAAATGATTTGCTCACATTCACATAGGTACTAGTGCTACTGCTGTGGACAGGCAACACTTACCTGCAGGGGGCGGTAAAGGACATATTCATCCCTAAACAGCTGATCATGATGAGTGACACAGTCCAGCCATCGCCCATCCGCCAGCGCCTGACCAATCGCTATAGCCTGGGCTCTGAAACACAGACAGCACACGCGAAGCAGGGATCAGAGAGGCTACTGATCGCTGCACTGCAGCCTTGTTTTTAATCTGGGATCTCTGAACACCAGAAACACACCTAACACTCTGCGACCACTTGTACTTTAGCTTAGTGGTCTCCCAGTATTGCAAAACAGTCTCCTGCTGTCTTCATGGAAGGTTTGGGATACTGTTAAGCAGTCTTTAGCAGTTATACTCTGTGTGCAGCATGACTCATCCTGTAGTTTAGGAGGAAGCTGTCAACAGGTGCTGCTGGGTACGAAAATAAACAAAAGCAAATTAACATGTCTGTATTTCTGATTGGGAAAAAAAAAAAAAATTCCACGCAAGAAATTTCTGTGAATTTCTGCGGAATCCTGGAGGGACTGGTGATTAAACTTGTTAGCTTGAGAGTAAAAAGAGTGCAGTATTGGAAGCTGCACGCGAAATGCAATTCAAACAGGCGAGTAATAGCCGTACACCTTTTCATACATGCTAGCATTCTGAGAATAAAATATTGTTAAATGCTGAACCTTTGACTTGACATGCTGTTTTATGTTTAAAAAAGTATTATACGAAGGTCAGTCTCTTCCTCCGCCACTGGTTCCATGTTAGCACTGTAGTAATGCTTCAATATCGCATCACGTTAGCACTGTAATGCTTCAGTCTCTTCCTCCGCCACTGGTTCCATGTTAGCACTGTAGTAATGCTTCAATATCGCATCACGTTAGCACTGTAATGCTTCAATATCGCATCACGTTAGCACTGTAATGCTTCAATATCCCATCACGTTAGCACTGTAATGCTTCAATATCCCATCACGTTAGCATTGTAATACATGCCTTGTTGATCACGTTAGCATTGTAATACATGCCTTGTTGATCACGTTAGCATTGTAATACATGCCTTGTTGATCACGTTAGCATGGTAATACATGCCTTGTTGATCACGTTAGCATGGTAATACATGCCTTGTTGATCACGTTAGCATTGTAATACATGCCTTGTTGATCATGTTAGCATTGTAACACATGCCTTGTTGATCATGTTAGCATTGTAATACATGCCTTGTTGATCATGTTAGCATTGTAATACATGCCTTGTTTATCATGTTAGCATTGTAATACATGCCTTGTTGATCATGTTAGCATTGTAATACATGCCTTGTTTATCATGTTAGCATTGTAATACATGCCTTGTTGAGATGTGCCCGTTCCTCAACAGCCAGTTCACCAGCTCCTTGCCCACAATGCAGTTGGGGTAGGTGCGCAGCCAATAGCGGTGGTCCTGGAACTCCATGCCGGTGCTGTGGTGGCAAATCTTCTTCCACAGGTCCTTCAGCTGCACGGAATCCTACACACACAGAAACAACTGCTTTATAGCTACATCAATCCAACGCTATGCTTAAGAAAGCGCATGGCTACGCATGGCAGGTAATCACCAGCAGGATCTTCCTCTCTTCCTCGCTGGCATCTCCCTTGATGTAAGCGCGGCTGGTCTGGGGGCTGATGGAGCTCTCGTAGGGCAGCATGGACGTACCCGAGCGGTCCAGGGACAGGTTGGTAATGCTGGCAGACCTGAGAGCAGGGGGTGCATCTGAATCAGTGCATCAGATACAATACACTCTATAAAACAAGCTCGTACAAGAGAACACTATTCCCTCTGGAGGACAGAAAGTCCAGAATGAATGAGACTGTTTATCAGAATGAAACAAAGGCCAGGGAATGTTATGCAATACGGTAATAAGTCTTCCTTCATTTAAACAAATAGGGTGCTCCCTTGACTTGCAATTGTAACATTAAGAAAGCTGTGCCCATATTATTACTTTAACATTAAATAATGTGCAGGTGCGAACTACATAAAATAACAAAGACTTGTCCGCACCCCTTCCCTCATCGTGATCAATGTGTTCACGCGATCCTGAGGGAGAACCCCCAAAGGAAGAAGGCAGCTTTTAAAGCACTCTTTGAACACACCTCTTCCGCGCTGGAGACTTCCCCACATCCTCCTGCATGCTGGCCAGCCGAGTCGCCAGGCTGTTGGGCTGGGAATCCTGGTGAATTAAACTGGCAAGAAAATATAGAGCTCACGTTAGCTGTGAGTAAAGCAAACCCCTAATAGCAGAGGCATGAGAGCCCCTATACAAGACAACCAGGGTATTTTTGCAGTTTCCCCCCCCCCATGCTTTTCCCCTGGTTTGCTTTTTATTAATAAGCTTTGCTATACTTTACAAGGCTTCCCTATGCTTTACCTTGCTTTCATTGTGTTTTACCACATTCTGCTTTTACAAGAGCCGATATAACCCCATAGCTCCCAAGAACTTAAGAGGATCCTATTCGCTATTGAAACAGCTATAAAAGGTCACCTGACATTGCACACAAAAAAGAAGTGCACCATGAGAAGTGTCGAGTGTCTGTTACCTCTGCCAGGCCAGATCCTCCTCCAGGAAGATATTGCGACTGGCCTTCCTGCCCCCGATGGGGGTGCGTGGCTCGCTGGGTTCCAGCGCGGACACGGCGCAGGTGGCGTCAGACAGAGCGCTCAGGTCCTCCCCGATAGAGCTGCTGTCAGCAGAGTGCGCGTAGCTCAGCGCTATCTTACGACAGTAGGTGCAGGCCCGGAGATCCCCTGCCACAAAAACAAAGGGCGAGAGAAGTGACTTTATGGATGTCCGCTCAGATCTGTAGAGTGCAGCAAGCTGATTCTCGATCAGACACTGGCTCCGCACACGTACACTGTAGAAATATTCCACCTTGTGTGTGGCGTATCCAGGGGAATTCCAGGGATGCACATAAAACTCCTGTTGCATAGCTGTTTCACCCATTCCAGATTGTACTATGTGTTTGATAAGCCTCAGTGTATAGGAAACAAGCTCAGGTGTACCTTATTAAACTCAAAGTAAAACCAGGAATGGCTCAAACTGAAATCCCAGGAGTTCACTGGGCACTAGCTGAAGTGTTTGTCTACTTGACATACTGTACCCATAGCATTACATTTTAATTATATCACAGCTATCCTTAGCGCAGGTTTTAAAAAGTAACCAATAACAAAACAAACAACCGCTGTGATAAAAAAAAATAACTGATTGGCATTGTATGTAGAGACAGCATTAAATATAACTGTACACAGTTCTTGTTACACAAGCCACTATGTAATCTTTTTTGTTTCAGTTTTGAAATCGGTTTCAGGCAACAAGGCAGCTTCACTTGCCTGTATATCCCATGAATTTGCCAGGGATCTCCTGGTTACAGCAGCGGCTACAGAAGATCTGTCCGCAGAGCCGGCAGTGATGCCTCCTTCTGAACGTGGTGAATTTCTCACTGCAGTCGTAGCACTCTTTACACTGGCTGTCCGGCATCCAGTACTGCTTCAGGTCACTGTCCTGCAGCACAAAAATAAAAGGCACTGTCAGAGCGGTTTGATCCAGGATGCACTTCACACCATTGCTATACAAAAACCCAAAAAACAACCCTCATAAAACTGTTTACCAGTGTACATGTGCACAGCAATTCTGCAACGTGCCCCCATGCTTTTCCCACGTCTATCCTACGAGCTTACCAGTGTACATGTGCACAGCAATTCTGCAACGTGCCCCCATGCTTTTCCCATGTCTATCCTATGAGTTTACCAGTGTACATGTGCACAGCAATTCTGCAACGTGCCCCCATGCTTTTCCCATGTCTATCCTATGAGTTTACCATGGCTTGGAAAATGCATGCTTTTAATGTGGTAAACTGTAATACGGCAACGATCAGTGTATTCAATTGCTCAACTGGTCGGTCTAGCTAGTCTGTACACATTCAGGTTTTTTTCCGGTGTTAGAAGTTGGTGAAGCTTACTCATACATTTGCATGTCCACGCAACACTTCATTTCAGTAATTGAGGCCATTGTGGTTAGGATGACATCTCTCACAGCTTGTGAAGACATGTTCTGTATAATAACATCACATTCAAAAAAACCTAAACCCTGCAATTTTCACCCATCATTAATCTGTAGCTGTTTAATTTTGTAAGACATGGAGAAGTTTGTTTCTTCGTTTTTTGTTTATGTATCCATTTAAAAACACATTATTTCTCTCTTTATTGTCCTACATTGCCCTCTGGTGGAACTGGGCACGGAAAACATTTGTTAAAAGAGAACAGTGATCTCTAGGTTACATTTACAGAGCTCATGGGATGTTTAAAAGCCATTTAATGCATAGCTATGAAGCTGCATAGCACATATGGAATGAACCGACACCAGCTAGTAAAGTGTGCAGACCATCGTAAAAGGCATGTGATTTTAGCCACATATCAAAGTTAATTACTGCAGCACCAAAAGGGTCACAGCATCTAGGACACCTGAAGCACTGGGCTAACACTTAATGAAGTTTAGCCATACTGTACTCACAAGGTATTCACCACCACTGTGGGCTCTGAATGGGCTGTGAATGTATGTCCCTGCTTACCTGGCTCTTCCCCTCCATGATCTCCTTCAGCCTCTTCAGCACCGTACTGAGGCTGCGCAGCTGCACTGCTGTGCGGGGGTCATGACCTCCCAGGGGTGGCTCTGCCTTCCTGCGGCCCTCTGCCCAGCAGAAAGAGAAACACACACAGATTATATATATATATATATACACACACACACATATATATATATATATACATATATATATATGAATGAGAGAGAGCAAGCGAGCGAGTGAGCGAGAGAGAGAGAGGTCAGATCCCTTGCATTATCGTTTGCAATATTTATTTTAGGTTATGAATCAGGGACAGAAATAAGACCCCCACAGAATAGCAGTCTGATCCACTCCTGGTTTCACTGAGTTTAATACTGACACATTGTGGTTAATCAAGCCCAAGTTAAACCCTGGAATAATGAAAACTGCCTTGCAAGAGGAGTCTTATTCCCACCCCTGTGAATAAGGTTTCAGTGCAGTGCTTCTGCAAGAGGAGTCTTATTCCCATCCCTGTGAATAAGGTTTCAGTGCTGTGCTTCTGCAAGAGGAGTCTTATTCCCACCCCTGTGAATAAGGTTTCAGGTGCAGTGCTTCTGCAAGAGGAGTCTTATTCCCACCCCTGTGAATAAGGTTTCAGTGCTGTGCTTCTGCAAGAGGAGTCTTATTCCCACCCCTGTGAATAAGGTTTCAGTGCAGTGCTTCTGCAAGAGGAGTCTTATTCCCACCCCTGTGAATAAGGTTTCAGTGCTGTGCTTCTGCAAGAGGAGTCTTATTCCCATCCCTGTGAATAAGGTTTCAGTGCTGTGCTTCTGCAAGAGGAGTCTTATTCCCACCCCTGTGAATAAGGTTTCAGTGCAGTGCTTCTGCAAGAGGAGTCTTATTCCCACCCCTGTGAATAAGGTTTCAGTGCTGTGCTTCTGCAAGAGGAGTCTTATTCCCACCCCTGTGAATAAGGTTTCAGTGCTGTGCTTCTGCAAGAGGAGTCTTATTCCCACCCCTGTGAATAAGGTTTCAGTGCTGTGCTTCTGCAAGAGGAGTCTTATTCCCACCCCTGTGAATAAGGTTTCAGTGCAGTGCTTCTGCAAGAGGAGTCTTATTCCCACCCCTGTGAATAAGGTTTCAGTGCTGTGCTTCTGCAAGAGGAGTCTTATTCCCACCCCTGTGAATAAGGTTTCAGTGCAGTGCTTCTGCAAGAGGAGTCTTATTCCCACCCCTGTGAATAAGGTTTCAGTGCAGTGCTTCTGCAAGAGGAGTCTTATTCCCACCCCTGTGAATAAGGTTTCAGTGCAGTGCTTCTGCAAGAGGAGTCTTATTCCCACCCCTGTGAATAAGGTTTCAGTGCAGTGCTTCTGCAAGAGGAGTCTTATTCCCACCCCTGTGAATAAGGTTTCAGTGCAGTGCTTTTGCAAGAGGAGTCTTATTCCCATCCCTGTGAATAAGGTTTCAGTGCAGTGCTTTTGCAAGAGGAGTCTTATTCCCACCCCTGTGAATAAGGTTTCAGTGCTGTGCTTTTGCAAGAGGAGTCTTATTCCCACCCCTGTGAATAAGGTTTCAGTGCAGTGCTTCTGCAAGAGGAGTCTTATTCCCACCCCTGTGAATAAGGTTTCAGTGCAGTGCTTCTGCAAGAGGAGTCTTATTCCCACCCCTGTGAATAAGGTTTCAGTGCTGTGCTTCTGCAAGAGGAGTCTTATTCCCACCCCTGTGAATAAGGTTTCAGTGCAGTGCTTCTGCAAGAGGAGTCTTATTCCCATCCCTGTGAATAAGGTTTCAGTGCTGTGCTTTTGCAAGAGGAGTCTTATTCCCATCCCTGTGAGCGATAGTTCAGTGCAGTGCTTCTGCAAGAGGAGTCTTATTCCCACCCCTGTGAATGATGTTTCAGTGATTTTTCTTTCTGGAAATTAGGTGATCCCTTTAATTACTTGTTTTCTTCCTGAAACAAATGATTGCAAGCACTAAATTGGTACTGGGAACAGCATCATGCAAATGCTCATTGAATCAATGGGAACTGCTGCTTGGTAACACTGCCTGTGTACATCCTTTACTGACAAGAGTAATGCATTGTTTCAGTATGAACAGAAGCAATGTTTCATAGTGATCAATGCAAAACCCAAAGCTACCCTTAGAAATACTTGCTGACTGACATCCTATATTCTGGGAGACCTGCGACAGTCCAATCCCATACCTCCTTGTGCACTGCAGCCCAGCAGGTGGTGAATTGAGCACCTTCATTGTGATCTTGTTACCTGACACTGTGGAGCTTCGTCTCTGGCTGTCTGTGGAATGCTGTTTGTTCTGCATTGAGGTCCTTACAGACTGGGCCCTGCTTGTGTGCTTTGTACTAGAACAGGACTCCCTCGCCCCCTGCTGGCAGTCTGGATGAACCTCGCTTTTCTCTGGAGAGGCGGCAGGTCTGGCCTCATCTGATAAACCAAAGATACAAATAAAACCATGACTGCTGCATCGACCAGTACTCCCAGTTAAGGTCCCAGGGCCCCAGATTTCTTTTCATTAGTCCAGAGATATTCAAATGACAAGAGAAATGGAGACGCATGACGTGAAATCATGACATATGAATCATTAACCAGCTCTGCTAGGACTGAGAGTCTGGGACGTTTCTACAATTAAAATAATTCAGCTTTGGGAATGGAAAATGCTTATAGTCGTGCATTTGTTTAGAACACAATATTTAGCATTTTGCAGCCCCAGGACTATCGATACAACCGGGTTAAAATGAGAACAAAGAAGCAAACTCTGGTGGATTTCCGTAGCGCATCACATTCCTTCAGATACGTGAGAGAAGAAACCCACCATCATGTGGTGAGACTCAATGCCAAATGCATTGTCAATGACATGCGAGCCTCGTGCTTCTCTCTGAATGAACCAAACAAGTAAGAACAGGGAGCCGCTCCTCATATTTGAAAGCAACTTCAAATATTCAAAAATGTTCTGAACTCCCAACACTCCCTGGTATTGCATACAGATTCTAAAGCAGCTGCTGTTTCAGACAGGGGCCCTGCATGGTAATCACAAGAGGAAATGCACACATGTGCAATGCACTGTGACGTCAGTGCGGTCAGGCACATCCCTCACGTGAGTTACCCCTTCATGCCGACCATGTGAGAAGAATCATGCGGAGGAGCCCCTTCTTGCAGTGCTGCACATTCACGATTTTCCCTGATATTTGATACTCTTGTACTGTACAACAAGGGACCTCTCAGACAGGATGAGCAGAACTGCTGTATAGAATACTCTGGAGACCACAAAGGTCTCTTGTTCAGATGAGAAGTGGAACCTTCGGTAAAGAAAGCTCCTTTCAGCTCAGCCTCAGAAACTGAAAAACAACAAACAGCAACTGTCTGCACATGGACCAACTGAGCTTATTATATAAAATACTGCTGTGAAAAACGAAAAGAAATGTGCTTTTTTAAAAACAAACATATCAGACAATAAGAACAAAAAAGACAGATAGACATCTATATATATATATATATATTATATATATATAACATATATATTATATATAAATGGATATATCAATATATATATATATGGATTTATTCTGTTAGAAAACAAAACTACTGGTACATTCATACCAGCTACAGATGGCATTTATTTATCATTCAGGAACCATCTGGCAGACTACAAGTAGCTATGTAGGGCTTTTGGTCATCTGTCAGGACAGACAATATTATGTAAAGAAGAATCAGGATTCAACGATACAGAATTCCTTCTGGATGATGGTTGACTTCGGGCCTCGTTCACAAAACTTAGAAGACTGTTTTAAGGAAGGTTTTGCTAAGGGCTGTCTTATAAATGACTGTTTTGGAAAACATTTGAAACTGTTGCAGTTTATTCGTTCATTTTTCAAATCAGTGTTTAACCCACTCAAAAAAAAAAAGAAAAAGCACCTAATTCCTTAACATAGCGGTTAAAACTGTGTGAACAAGCTCTGCATCTGTACGTACCTCTGCTGAAGCGGAAGAGGCTGACGAAGGAGCTGTATGCGGTTTTGAGGGGGGGCTCCTCCTGCTCGGGGGTGAGGGGTTTGAAGTGGGTGAGTTGGGGTGGGGTGCTGGGGGACTGCAGGGGCTCCCCACTCAGGTCCAACGTAGAGGAGGAGGAGGGGGGCTTTTCACCTGTAGCCATGTCATTGGTCCTGGAATTGACACACAGAGGGAAAGTTAGGCTGCTATTTCATGCAGGAAATACAGGGACCAGGATTCACTGTAAACCATGGTGGCTTGAGGCAATGCAGGTTTTCTCAAGGGCTGTAGTGGGTCCCTACTGTGCAAGATACAAGCCTCACCGACCACACGGATGATCTTCTGACAAAAACAAATTCATGCGTTTACTGAGTCAGCCAACTGTATGAATGTACATTAAGCTTTGACTTTACTTTTAAGGGAAACCTGATAATGTGTGCATTTTGTTTTAAAGAGAATTATTTGCAGCAGATAAAGATCCCATAAAAGATACTGCGCTTGCTTTTGTTTTATTGTTATTCTACCAAACTAAATATTAGTTACAGAATATAAAAGGCCAGTGACCCTCAATGTTTACAGTCATGTTCACATACTCCAGACACAAAACCTATTTATTTCAATTAAAAAGGGTATTGAAATTGTGTGGCAAATCTGAAAACCCTTACAGTGCCCCACTGTAACATTTTATTAATGTATGTTAGTTACGCATTACACGGGGAATGATTGCAAATTGACAGTACAGTACTTTGGCTCAATCCAGAATGCTTTAAATCCAATTAAAATAATAATCATCATTATCATAATAGATTGTGCCTCCGTTACAGCATGCTCAATTCTTGGATCAAGGGGCAGCACTATGAAACAGGGCAGCGTACACTTTCTTACATACTGATACTGCACTTTCCGTTTGCCACTCGGCTTTCTTCAGAATTGCACGCCAGTTATTTATAACTGCAAATCTTTTGAACAGTAGTTCACTGTAGCAGCACTATTAAACAGAAAGTCTGCACTTCTTTCCCATTGAAGGAGAAGCTCAGACCACGAGAGGAGGAGGAGAGAGTAGCATATCACACCAATTAAAGTGACTCCGTAATTATCCTGGAGAGGCTGAAAGTCCAGAATACAATGTACTTTAATATTTCTAACCAAACAGCGGCAGCTGGCAACAGGCACTGTCATAAGGTGTGAATGAATCACCCTGTACAGTATATGAAACAACCTCATACCGGCATCCAATATGTGCGCATAATTAGAAACCAACAGCTAAATAATCCACGATCATTCGACAGCTTGCTAACCTGCCCAACCGTTTAAAAAAAATAAAAACATTCGAACACAACTGTTCATTTTTACATGATAATAATGAGCACGGTATGTTTTTTACATGATAATAATGAGCACGGTATGTTTTTAGCGGTTTATTTTGAAGCCACTGGTCTTTCAGTGCATGCAATGTGATATTTTAAACTAACGTCGTACACCGTATCACACTTCGTCAAAAAAGAAACAATATGCAGTCTCTGTGTGCAGTGTACGGCAGTGTACGGCAGTGTACGGCAAAGCGCTGCAAACACAAGAGTGGCGTGAAACAGCCGCGTCATTCAAACCCAGTAATCCAGATTAAAAACGGACAGCAACATGCGGGTCCAATCGTTAAAGGCTTGTTTTTAGAGCAGCTTTCCTAGCACTGCCTGAATGTATGGCTTTAATTTTACTGATTGTTGCAATTTATGAGGCCGTCGCTGTGGTGCAAATTGACCAAAAACACTGAATCAAAAGAATACTTTTGAGAGACAGAACAACAACCGCGAACTCGAATTGCAGTAAAGGCGCGTTACCTGTTCAGAGCGGCGTCCTCGCTGGCATGCTGGTCTTTTGTTTTGTGTTTTAAATCAGGTGATTTGTGTTTAAATTAAGTAAAATCTGCTTCCAATTTCCGTGCACCCCCACCGCCATTGCCTTCCCCTGCAGACCAGGCTCGACCAAACTGTCAACAGCACAATCGAACTACAGCTGTGCCAGACAGCCAAAACACACCCGCTGATTCCGCGCGTTAACTGAGAATTTAAAAAGGGTCTGTTCAGTTTGGAAGTTTGATAGATCCTATTGGGTGATGACTGATGACCATATGCTTCCAAGCTCCCTGCGACAGTCTGGGACAGACGTTTTGTTTGTTTTTTATAGTGTTTTCTGCTAGTTTGTAGTCTCGTTAAGTCCTAAATAGCAAGGCATGCATATTCGTGGCAGGGCTGACTTGAGAATTATCAGTCCCGTTTTCATTGCTAGAGCAGTTTTGTTTCGGTAACAGCCGGTTCATATTCCCAGGGAAACGTGTGCTGTGAAATCTTGTAATGTCTGCGTGTTCTGTAAAGGCACCTTATGACAGCATTACTCAATCTTGGGGACAAAGTACAGTATGCACGCAGTACAGTATGCACGCTAGCCACGGTATTCTACTGTTTCATCTTCCTCCAGATACGTTATATTGGGAAATATGCTAATATTTATGCTATGCACAGAAACTCTTGCAAATCAGATTGTGAAATACTGTATGCAATGCATTCTGTAGACCTATGCATCATTACCCTGGTCTAGTCAAGTGCCTTCTGCTGACCAACCCAGTGGCCAATCCTCTCAATCCGTTTTTTTTTAGTTTGTTTTGTTTTGCAATCCAAGTACTGTAGCTGCCTCCTAACCACCCTTTGCTGATCAGGCCCTACCTTCTGCTGGGCCTGTCTGTGTGTAGCTTATCAGCTCATTCCCACTGACCGTGGTGTCGTCGTCCCCCCTTCGTCTCAGCTGACTGCTTCAACACCAGCTTCTTTCCTTCAATCAGCTGGCACAGAAACGCCACGCCTGCTGAGCCCACACATTTCCTAACAGCGACGCTTAAACTGGGGTTACATAATAATGTGTTCAATGTGTTCTTTCACTGTTGCGGCGAGAGGCATACAGCTACTCGTTATGCAGTACAGTACAATAAACCCTTCTGTCACCGTTTTTTGTATTTACTTTTTTGGAAATTTTAAAACAGTTTGTGTGAGCTGTAGATAGAACACTTAACACTGTACAATTGTGCGCGCACAGCGGATGAATATACTAAACATCCAATTTATTTTGTATTTATTTGTTTTACTTTATTGCAAGAAAATGGGTCTTTGACTAATGTGATGGGAGTCGGTCCTGATGACAATGCATATAGACATTATTAACATACCGTACTTTGTCATTTACGTTCATCGGAGTACCGTGTACCGATGTGTATCTTTGTGAGTTGCCATTGCCTCTCGTTCTGAGGAGGGCAAGCTCCGAACGGTATTTAAAGCGATTCTCCAAGCTGAAAATAGCACAGGACTAAAAAGTCACAACAAAGTCGCTTTTATGCCGACAATAAACTGCAACAGACTAAAGAAACTGATAAAAAATAATATAATAATAAAAAACCATGGGAATTGCAATTAGTATTAGCGGGCGTGACATCAGTTTAAATGGGATAGTGTGAGCGTTTGAAGAGTCCTGGCGAACATTTCTCACAGAGCGTCTGTTTTGGATCCTCTGGTTCGCTTGCTGTCACTCACGGGCGGGCAGATGAGACAAACTCTAGGGACCCTGTCCTCTTGCGCGTTTTATAACGAGTTAAGGGTTCAAAACCTGTTAAAAATCCTTAACTCGACCAAGCACAAGTTCATAACCGAGTCTGAAACCTATTCAGGAGGTCGTCTCGAACTCAGTTGTCAGCACAACTGGGTTAGATAAACCGGTTTCACTGTAACCTGGGCGTCAGCCGTGTTGGAGTCTGGTTACACAGTATCCTCTGATAACCCCTGGTGCTTTGCGGTAGTACGTTAATTCCCTTTGCTACATGAGATAGCATGGAAACAGGTTCTATACTGTGAGTGCATACGGACGAGAATAAAGAAAAGACAAGACCGAATTCAAATACTGGAGGACTAAATCTTGTCATAATATTCCATCGGTACAGCCAGATATGGCAATATACTGCAACACAAAACTTAAAAGGAGTCCCTAACACTTTCTAAATGATCTTAGCTCACATCACATATTAGAAAGTTAAAGGTCTTTATCTCGACTTTTAATTTAATAAAATAAAAAAAGAACGCGTTAGCCGCACCAGATTTTCCCTTTCTGCAAATTCCCATCTAATTTATATACTATGGTGTGGCCATTATTGTCCCCCATACGAATTTTTTTTTTTTTTTTTTTTTTTTAGGGGGGGGGCGCGTATACATTCAAAGTGTTTCTGGGATACAGTCATTCAGCGCACTATTTTTTTTCAACAGTAGCTGGGTTAACGAACCAAGTTTAATTACGGCAATCTGGACGCTAACGCTGTTGGACTCGGGTTCAGCTAAATCGCGTTTGAACTCAGTTGTCGACTTTTTTGCTCTAATTTTAAAAAGCCTTTCTCTTTGGACTATGATTTCGTCTAGCCGTCTGCGGTTCGGAGGTAAGTCTATCTTGAATCTGGTTATAAGTAGGGACACACAGTAGGTAATGGTGTACCGATTACACCTTATTAAATATTTTAAAAGTTCCGTACTCTATTGCACGCCAATGTCCCTGAATCCAGTGCGTAATCACCATGAGATCACATTTTAAATACGACATAACGTTACTAAAAGAAAGTGTTCCTTTAAAAAGCGTAAACAGGAAGCACCGCTCTTTGTTTTCTGTAATATTTGACATAGTCTCCTCCCCGGCTCAGCTCATACGAGTCTCCTTGCACCCTCCTCCTGGAAGCAAAAACATATCAAAAACGGCCCATCCTCATAGCCCTGTCACCTCTATAGGGAACGCGTCTGAGGTGGGCTGTAGCCATTGCATGCTTGCACTGCCTCATTGGTTAAACACACTCGGTGGGATGGGCGGTGCAAACATCGCTCAAGGGGTACTCTGGTTTAAGGCGACCGGTTTACACAGAGGAACGGTAGCTGTTCGAGGGTTCATTGCCAATCGGACTTCTACATACATTCGAGATCAATTTTCACCTTATTCTACAAAATACAGTTTTGCAAAGGTAGGGCGAGCATATGTTATCAATGTATATTAGTTTACACTGCTTGTGGCAGGTTTTTTTTGTAAAACACCCAACTGAAAAATAATTTGCAGGTTCCAGCGATAATTACATTTTGAATACAGTACCAATACGTGACCGTATATATACTTTTTAAAACATTCGTTTATATTCAAACGCGTTGTTTTTTCCTTAATCTCAGCTGCATTGAAATCGACGATTATGCCAAGAGTAACTGTTATAAATGCGGCTTTGACAGTAGCAATGTTTCCAACTCAGCCTGTCTGGATATATTCTTTTTTTTTTTTTTTTTTTTTTTGACACGTACTGTATGGTTTCACAACTAGTCGTCTGTTGTGATTGGTCGCATAACTGCTTGCTCCTGTAGTTACCGGTATCTAGTCAGTGGAGCTGGACCATTTTGAGTGCCGAGAGTGCTGAGACTTGACACTGATCCCAGGACGAGGCTTGCGAGTCTGCCGGTGTTCTGCAAACCTGCGCCGCCCCTCAAAATGGGCTACAGGTAGCATAGATTAACTGACTAACCCTAACAGCGCCTCCTCCCCTCTGAATGGGCTACCTCAACTGAACGATACGCATGCCATTTAGAGAGGCAGAAATGACAATGGGCTAACCTGGGTTTTGAATTAAAAAAAAATAACCCACCAAAGCCAGGGTAGCTCACCTGGAGACTTCTGTTATATGTAAACTGTAACAAGATCCAAAGTGGAAAATTACCTATATGGTAACAGTATCCTGGGAGACAGTCAGCGTGGTTTTAGGAAAGGGAGATCGTGTCTAACTAACCTGCTTGATTTTTTCAAGGATGCAACATTGACAATGGATAATTATTTATATTATATTATTATATTATTTATATATGACATGGTTTATTTAGATTTCCAGAAAGCTTTTGACAAAGTCCCGCATAAAAGATTAATTCTCAAACTGAATGCAGTGGGGATTCAAGGAAATGCATGTATATGGATTAGGGAGTGGTTAACATGTAGAAAACAGAAAGTACTGATTAGAGGAGAAACCTCAGAATGGAGTGTGGTAACCAGTGGAGTACCACAGGGATCAGTATTAGGTCCTCTGCTATTCCTAATCTACATTAATGATTTAGATTCTGGTATAGTAAGCAAACTTGTTAAATTCGCAGACGACACAAAAATAGGAGGAGTGGCAAACACTGTTGCAGCAGCAAAATGATCTAGACAAGATTCAGAACCGGGCAGACACATGGCAAATGACATTTAATAGAGAAAAGTATAAGGTACTGCACGCAGGAAATAAAAATGTGCATTATAAATATCATGTGGGAGATACTGAAATTGAAGCAGGAATCTATGAAAAAGATCTAGGAGTTTATGTTGACTCAGAAATGTCTTCATCTAGACAATGTGGGGAAACTGTAAAAAAGGCCAACAAAACGCTTGGATACATTGTGAAAAGTGTTGAATTTAAAAATCAAGGGAAGTAATGTTAAAACTGTACAATGCACTTGTAAGACCTCATCTAGAATATTGTGTTCAGTTCTGGTCACCTCGCTACAAAAAGGATATTGCTGCTCTAGAAAAAGTGCAAAGAAGAGCGACCAGAATTATTCTGGGCATGTCATATGCAGACAGGCTAAAAGAATTGAATCTGTTCAGTCTTGAACAAAGAAGACTACGTGGCGACCTAATTCAAGCATTCAAAATTCTAAAAGGTATTGACAGTGTCGACCCAAGGGACTTTTTCAGCCTGAAAAAAGAAACAAGGACCAGGGGTCACAAATGGAGATTAGACAAAGGGGCATTCGGAACAGAAAATAGGAGGAACTTTTTTACACAGAGAATCGTGAGGGTCTGGAATGAACTCCCCAGTAATGTTGTTGAAGCTGACACCCTGGGATCCTTCAAGAAGCTGCTTGATGAGATTCTGGGATCAATAAGCTACTAACAACCAAACAAGCAAGGTGGGCCGAATGGCCTCTCGTTTGTAAACTTTCTTATGTTCTTATGTCTTGACTTTATATTATATTATTATACAACGGATAAAACCAAGTATACATGATGAAACGGATAACTTAATGAACCAAGTTTATTATACGATGAATAAAACAATTGTGCACAATGAAATGTATGCATTAATTAATTTACTTGTTAAACTCAATTATGCTAACGCTGAAAATGGTAGCTCAAACTTTGGTGGGCGTGTGGTAAAAAAAACAAAAAGGTAATCACGCATGCGTATTTTGTGCAAGCAGCTCCCATTTCCAAGGAGCACAGATTTTCAGAACACCGGCTGTGCTGAGCACATTGATCTATGGGTCTGTTAGACCCCCAACCCGAAATACAGCCTCATCTATTTAATTAAACATTTTAGAATCCCGAAATAGTTTCATGTTCGGGGTGGGGTTGTCTTGCGAATTAACCCATCGCGATCTGAAGAATAAAAATGGGGCTACAAATTAACCCGATGGGGTCGACCTGATCAGATTGGGGTGTATTTTGGGTTAGGGTCATTCTCCTAACAGAGCCGCAGATCAGTGCAATTTAGTCAGCAATGCCTGCACACAGGCGCAAGTCTGAAATCTAAGTTCTCGTACTTGGTCCACAATATTCCATAGTAAGCCTTCTGTGGCCTTTGCTGTGCTTTATTTTAGAAGCAGATCTTGGCATTCCTTTGTGGTTTTAGCTGCAGGAACACAGGCTTGTCATCATTCAAAGTGTTTTGTTTTTTTTCAGGTCTGAAAATGTCACAAAAAATCAAGGCGGGTTCAGTGGTTGAAATGCAGGGAGATGAGATGACAAGAGTCATCTGGGACTTGATTAAGGACAAACTCATCCTGCCCTATGTGGAGCTGGACCTACACAGGTAACAGTGACTGGCACTGACATTAAGCCTGCAATGCCTTTGCTGCTCCTCATTAACTCAACTACTGCCTTTCCACCGGGGCGCTTGGTATCACATGACAGCCCATGTAAATACTGTACAATATATAGAGATTTCTTTTTATTGTCAGAAATCACCTGTGTGCCCCAACCAGCCAGCCTTCTCTTCTTAATACAATACATGCATGTAGATCACAGACGTTACAACACGTGTGTAGATCACAGAAGTTACAATACATGCGTGTAGATCACAGACGTTACAACACGTGTGTAGATCACAGAAGTTACAATACATGCGTGTAGATCACATACGTTACAACACGTGTGTAGATCACAGACAATACAATACATGCATGTAGATCACAGACAATACAATACATGCGTGTAGATCACAGATGTTACAATACATGTGTGTAGGATCACATATGTTATAATACATGTGTGTAGATCACAGATGTTACAATACATATGTGTAGATCACAGATGTTACAATTCATGTGTGTAGATCACAGATGTTACAATACATGTGTGTAGATCACAGATGTTACAATACATGTGTGTAGATCACAGATGTTACAATGACATTGGGTGATCAGAAGTAGCCTTACTGACACTATTCATTGATTCCTGATTATAGCTCTGGAGCTGGTTTTAGACCCTGGTTAGCACTAAAGTCTTGGACCTAAAGTAACAGTAAGTAGTCCAAGATTAGTGCTTATGTGAAACCAGCCCTTAATGTTTTGTAAGCTACTCTGCATAATCGTCACAATGGACATTTATGCAGATACTGCCTCAGATTGCTTGACAAAACAAAAAGCTGATTGTGGAGTCCTGCTGGCATGTTAAACCAGCACTCCTTGCTAACCCCAGCACTTAAACACCAAACAAATCATATTCATGTGTGTGACTGGGCAGCACAGTAACGCTTGTGCAGGTTCCTGGCCAGCAGTCTGATATGTAAACCTTGGAAGCCGTTGTTCAAGCAGTGCTTGGGAAGAGAAGGAGAACTGGGTGAAGGGTGAGGGGTGGAGCTTATCTGAACAGTGGAGCAGTGTGATTGGGTAGGGATTGGGCTGCAGTGATATAGTCTTGGAAAGTGCTTGCACATGCATATTTCAACATTCTTTAACACAATGTACTGATGATCTGTGACTTGCAGGGACCTTAAGTCTTACATTGGGCACATTTCTAGCTACCTCTCCTGATTTAAGTGCATATATAGATGATTTTTGCCTGCTTAATAATAAACAGTTAAGTAACAAATCCCACTGGCTCTGTTTTCACTATTATATAGTTACACCTTGCAGGGGGTGCAATCCACAGCTACAGGGATATATTGAAGGCGGTGTTGCATACGTATGTCACACATTACAATTTGCATAGATCTGGAAAGCACTTGTCCAGTTGTTTTGGAGCCTGGTATTAACATTATTTAGCATGCGTTATTGATTTTCATGTCTGTCTAGCTATACATCCATCCGTCTTTATATTTATACATACTTCATTTTTTTGCCAAGATCTGGAAAATCACTTACCAAATTGTGGTTAAAGTTTAATTGCAATCCATTATTCTATAGTATTCTGTACCTATATCATATATGTCTCGGTCCTCAACGTGTCCATCATCCTGGAAGCTGATGCTTTTCTCTCCTACTGTTTTGCAGCTATGACCTGGGAATAGAGAACAGAGATGCCACTGATGACCGGGTCACAGTGGAAGCAGCTGAAGCCGTCAGGAAGTACAGCGTGGGGATCAAGTGTGCCACCATCACCCCAGACGAGAAGAGGGTGGAGGAGTTCAAGCTGAAGAAGATGTGGAAGTCTCCCAACGGGACGATTCGTAATATCCTGGGGGGCACCGTGTTCAGGGAGGCAATCATCTGCAAGAACATCCCACGGCTGGTGCCCGGCTGGCTCAAACCCATCATTATTGGCCGTCATGCTTTTGGGGACCAGGTGGGTGGGGATTCCTGTTTAAAAACTGCACTGAAATGCTAGGGGCATCAATTGTGCTGAATCTTAGGCAAAGAAGCACTCGCCTCCCAGATGGTACGCCCACTATCCTTTCATCTGGAAGGTCATTTGTTGGCTAGCACCTTGATATGTGAACCCCAGCAGTTATTACTGCTATGGATGGTGCCATTAATGCATCAGCATGGCAGTCAAGCAAGATGTATGCTGGCCTTTCCTTCTTGCTGATTGTTGCAGGGCTCCCAGAGCAACTGGATCAGAAAGGTCTTTATATAATTGTTATCCCTTCATATAGTAACTGTATGCCAATTAACCTTTCTTTCTGACACGGTTACACGTGGCTTCTAGTTGAAAAGGGTTATGGTTGTTACTGCAATCTTTACAATTTCTGAGCAAAGGGCTATAGTTACTTATTAATTGTGATGTACTTTAGACTGCAGACATAACATGATTAGCCTCTCTGGATTTTCATGAGTAACCAAAAAATAAGTACCATGTCAAAGGAAGCATTTTCAGCAACACAGGACCACTCCCGCTATCAGTATTAGATCGAGTGGTCTGTATGTGTGCATAACATAAGGGATAATGTACACCCAGCTGTGTGTAATAAGGCTGCAATACTATCAAGAGTTTCTGGTGACATATAACGCATGAGAGCACTAGCATTGGATTCATAAATAAATCCTAACAAACCACTTTACTGATGTGAACTATTGTTTTACACAGTTGAAGTGCTATTGCAGGGTTCTTGTGATGTCTTGCCGTACAGATAAACAGTAGTGAATAAGGTGGTTCCCTGGGACCAGAGGGGATACGATACGGACCTCAGATAAACAGTAGTGAATAAGGTGGTTCCCTGGGACCAGAGGAGATACGATACGGACCTCAGATAAACAGTAGTGAATCAGGTGGTTCCCTGGGACCAGAGGAGATACGATACGGACCTCAGATAAACAGTAGTGAATAAGGTGGTTCCCTGGGACTACTGGAGGGAACGATACGGACCTCAGATAAACAATAGTGAATAAGGTGGTTCCCTGGGACCAAACGAGAGATGATACGGACTGCACTTGCTTTGTTCTCCTCAGTACAGAGCTACAGACTTCGTGGTCCCCGGCCCAGGCAGAGTTGAAATGAAGTACACTCCGAAGAGTGGCAGTGAGCCAGTCACATACCTTGTGCATGATTTTGAAGGTAAGGTCCAGAGCAGATAGAACTGAATTCTTCAGTGAAAAAAACAAATAGAAGATGTGTCCTACCATTCTTCATGAAAGCATGTTCACACAAGAGTCCTTTCACATTTTTATATTCTGAGTATTGGCTTGCATGTTAATGCAGTTGTGAGAGTATGTTGTAGCTGAGAAGCTCAGTCTCTTTTTGTTTTCCACTTCCACAGTATCAGTGGCAGGCGCTGCCACTGCAGTGTAATGTTTCCCGGGTCCATTCTTCTGTTATTGTACCTATTGCAGGGAGCTTCTGTGATGGATTGCTCACAGTATAGACTGATTTGCTCTATGTTTCTGCTCTGCAGACTGTGGTGGTGTAGCTCTGGGCATGTTCAACCTGGACCTGTCTATCAGAGATTTTGCACACAGCTCGTTCCAGATGGCCCTGACCAAGAGCTGGCCCCTCTACCTGAGCACCAAGAACACCATCCTGAAGCAATACGATGGCCGCTTCAAGGACATCTTCCAGGAGATCTATGAAAAGTATGATACTGTGGTCAGGTTTATCAGAAAATACATTGGAAATGTAATCACAGTCAAAAAGCTGATGCTGCGTATGCAGCTCTGTCCCAGCCCAGGATTCACCACATAGTTTTTGTGTAGTTTGCATTTTGCAGATACAAGTCTCTTTTTACCTGAGATTTGATGCCACTCCTGTTTCTGAGCCGCTGCACTGTTGTACTGTGGCTAATTCCTGTTCAGTTTCATTCATTGGTTCGTTGCAGGGAATACAAGTCCCAGTTTGAAGCGAAGGGAATCTGGTATGAGCACAGGCTGATCGATGACATGGTGGCGCAGGCTATGAAGTCTGAAGGAGGCTTTATCTGGGCCTGCAAGAACTACGATGGAGATGTGCAGTCTGACTCTGTCGCTCAGGGTACTGAAGTGTCAAACAGTCTTTAGAGATCATATAAATAATCTGAAATGTGTTACTGGGAGGGATGGTCATTTGTACTTACAATATACCTACAGTACAGGGATGGACATAGGACTCCTGTTGGATAGCAGTTTCACCCATGCCAAATTTCAATATTGTGCAAGATTGATTAGCCACAGTGTATATGTAGATCAGGACAGACTTGTGGATCAAAATGCTACGCATATTTCCCTCCATGCAGTAAACTAAATGCAATCTCTAAATGTAAAATTCAAATGTATATTTTCATAACATGGGTGTACGTCAACATGAATACATTATTTGAGTAGAAGAAGAAGAAAGGTGGAGTAGGGGCATGTGGTAAAAGTCATTTTGAAAACCTCCAGGCTATGGCTCCCTGGGAATGATGACCAGTGTGCTGATCTGTCCGGATGGAAAGACTGTAGAAGCAGAAGCAGCTCACGGCACTGTGACACGGCACTACCGCATGCACCAGCAAGGCAAAGAGACCTCCACCAACCCCATTGGTGAGTGTGTCCAGTGCTCAGTCATTAGCAGCCTGGTGCGTGGAGCAATGTGTGCAGTCTTCACAATACTGAATGCATCAGGAAACAATTCCATGAAAAATAAAAGCTATATATATATATATATATATATATATATATATATATATATATATATATATATATATATATATATATATAGTTATCTATATAAAATATCCAACATGTTTACATACCTTTGTCAAGGGAAAGTGTTTGAAAACAACCAGTGGAAGTGCTTGTAGGCTTTTGATGCTTATTTCTATTTAAATCTGTCAATGTGCTTGTGATGTAATTTACTACATAGAAACAATCTACTATTCCTTTCGATTTAACCCTTCAGGCATCGTGGTATTGCGTCTATCCATTTATTTTCCTTTACTCTTCGGTATTGTACATGATCTAATTGGATTTCTTCTAAAACGACTAATTGTAACTCATTCATGTTGTGTTCATCTTTTAACTTTACTTTTTTATTTCATATATATGTAGTGCTAGGGCAAATATCTGAATATTCAAATGAATGTTTTTGAACTAATGTATTCGGATGCAAAAATCAGATGCTCGTATTCGCGTGAAATGGTAAAAACACCTTGCACTTTTTCACCACCTCATCAGGCGTGGTGTGACAGTTTAAAAAAAATGGCAAAAAAAAGAACTCTGTGTGACATGGGGGATGTATATAAAGAAAAACAAAACAGGATCAACACAGCAGCTCTTGAGCCTCTATTTAAAAGTTTCAGACAGCAAAACGGAAACAAACCACATTATGCTCGTGCAAGCATAGTGATCTCTATGGAAGGCCATCAGGGACAAAAATGCATTGCGGTGCTTTAGAGCGAGTCAGAATCTCATGGGAAAAGAAAAAAGGCAAGCAAGTCATTCTGAAACGACTCGCTTGAACAGTGCCCGACTTGCAGAGAATGCTGTGTTTTTACATAGGCTGTATATGTTATATATAATATATATATATACACACACACACACACACACACACACACACATATATATGTATGTATGTGTGTGTGTGTGTGTGTGTGTGTGTGTGTATATATATATATATATATATATATATATATATATACATATATACATATATATATATATATATATATATATATATATATATATATATATATATATATATATATATATATATATATATATATATATTATATATATATATATAATGTAAGGTTTTTTACCCCTTCATTTTACAACGCCATTTCCATGTTTGTTTTATTTAAAGTGTTTAAACTTCAATTTCAGTTTTCGTTTGCTTGTTCAGCTACAGAAAGGCACAAGTAAACCTCATGTTGTTACTTTATGAAAACGTATCTATGGCCACTGTTTACTGCAAAGAAACGGCAATGGCAAGGAATGAGAAAAACTAAAAAAATAAATACAATCCGTTGTCAACTTTATGTACTATTTATATAAACAAATAAACAAAACAACGTTTAACTTGAACTTACTGTTTGGCATCCTTTGTTTTGTAGTTAATTCAGTGGGTTAAAGTAAGTTCTACACAGCTTCTTCTTTACTCCTGGGATATTTTTCTATTTTAACATGTTACATATTGGAAGGTCTTGCTGTATAAAGGCACACACTCAGGACCACGGCCACGTCCCTGCTGCTGTACTGTCTCTGCCAGCGTTCAGAGCAATATAATGGCTTTTATTCATTTTGAAAACAAACAAATATTTAAATTATATATATCTGAACATGAAAATCCTGTGTTTGCCCCAGCACTATGTAATATATAAAATGAATGGGCGTTTTTTCGTCTTGCAGCCTCGATCTTTGCCTGGACCCGGGGGCTGGCTCATAGAGCTAAGCTTGATAAGAATGCAGAGCTGCGCACCTTTGCCACTGCCCTGGAGGAGGTCTGCATAGAGACCATTGAATCCGGCTTCATGACCAAAGACCTGGCAGCGTGCATTAAGGGGCTGCCCAAGTAAGTGCGCCAGTGTTTCTGTTTTCTCTGAGCCATCCTACATACACACACACATACATACACACACATACATACACACACACACACATGCAGACACACATACATACATACACACACACACACACATACCTACCTACCTACATACTTGTCAGTGAACCCCTATGAGGTGTGACTGGTCCTTGATCTTCTTTCTTGATCTTAAACTCCTCTTGAACCCTCTGATGCTGGGGTTGATTCTGGTCATTAACAGCTCAAATTCCTTGTCTCTGCAGTGTACAGCATTCTGATTACTTGAACACCTTTGAGTTCCTGGACAAGCTAGCAGAGAACCTGAAGGTGAAACTGACCTCCCAGCCCAAACTGTGAGACCGGCCCGGAACACCGCCTGGATCACTGGAGAATGTATAAATATACATCTACATACAGCTGTGTCTTGTGTTTTAAACAAAGCTGTCCTTTTGTACTATTCATGAAATGGCCAGTTTTGAATAAGAACCATGCCACCATTAACTCTTGTTTGGTTGCAGTAAGAAAATCGTTAATAATTGTTTCTAAACACTAGTGTTCCATTTCCTTTTACAATCATGATAAATAGTATGGCTCTATTAGGATGCTAAATCTAACAATACACAGGGCAACTCTTAGACATGTATGTTGTGTTCATCATTTAGAAGTATATAAACTACAATATGAACAGCAGCTGCCTATTGCCTTTTTGGAAAACAGTTGCAAAGTTGTTGTTTTTTTTTTTTTTTACCTATGTTGCAAGTATCATAACAGGGACAGTCACACTTTTAAAAGTTTGGCACTGTAGTTTTTTGTATGGGTCAGAATTAGTCTTGGAGTGGATGATTTAAAAAAAAACTACATTTTACTACATTGAAACATTGTAACATTTTTATCTGCTGCTGTTTTTGTACAGTTTTGTGATGCCTCTCTTTACCCCTCCCAAACAGTGCTGATCATTTCCAAGCATCTCAAACGATAGCCTTTTACACACCGATGACCCTGTAAGAGCGTCTCAGGGCTGAGTTAGTGCTGTTCAGTTTGTTCATTGATCTTAACAATTTCCTTTGATAATACGCTGGATTTCTGTATTACAACAGAATAGCCTGGTCTCATTTCAGTTAGAATAAAGGGTCCGTTGCTTTCATTTTAAAAATGGATCTCAAGTATGTTCTCTCAAGTCGTTCTAATTATGTGGATAGAGGAAATTAAACTCTAGGTGAAACCATTAACGTGTAAACCCTCAAACTTGAAAATAAAACGATTCACCCATATTTACTTTCACTATGGTCTAATTCTGAGTTTCCTTTTTCCAGATTAGTGATTGTTGCCACTTTACTGTGTAAGTTAAAAACTAAATTTGTATTTTACAGTACCCCAGTGATTAAAGGAAACCTGCACGTGTCTCAGTTCACCACAAGGGGGAGCTCACCAGCTGGCGGTGTGATTGTGTTTGTACCATGCTTACTGGATTGACCCCTGTTCCAGAGATTATACAAAATACAATGTAGCAGTTTTAAATATTCCAATAGTTATATAGGAAACCTGCATTGTCCCCAGGCAGAGATAGCCAAAGTGCAGCGGTAACACATGGGCATCCCAAAAAAACCAAACCAGATAACCAGTGCAAGCTGCTTGCTGAAACAGCACAATGTCAACTGTACCATGTATCATGTGTTGCACTGTAGCATCTGTATTTTTAATTGGCTCAGTAAATCTGTAACATCTCGCTCCATACAAATGCATTACATAATGCACACAAGATCAGTGCGTTCCAATCAATTGTACTGTATACCAGATGAATGTGTGTGATGAAATTAAGTACAGATACTGTATCTAAAAAAAGATGGACATTTCCTTTAATTACAAGAACAATGCTGGGCAAAAGGGTATAGCATCATTCACAAAGAACCCACTCTTCATACTGTATGTGTCTGCACTGAGACCGTGATCAGAAATAAGAAATATACATTCAATCATACATTGTGAGCTTTGTGGTCTAGAGACCATAACCAATTGGCTGATTTTTTTTTTAAGCCACTAACAGGAAAGTGGAAGTAATCTGTCTTAATAAGTATCAAAGGTTTTATGCAGCTGCTATTGTCCAAAAGTAATTGGATTTTGCCAAGTATGAAAAGGAGTCTCATTTCCCAGTCCGAGCTGCATTTAGATCATTGTGCTGCTGAAAGGTTGGATCATTAGTGGATGTGGGCTTACGGTTTCTATTTCTAATCCTGCTGATTGCTCTGATGAGCTGAAACTATGAACAGAACAGGTAAAAGCTTCTAAAGATGAACCCCATCCATGGCAACTGTTGCTACACGCTGGACAGTATCGGGTTGGCACTGGGCGTGGCACAAGCCTTGAAAACATTGGGAATAGATGGGAAACAACAGAACGACTGGATATTATAGGCAAAGTGTTTCCAGCAGGAGTAAACCACCGACATGTCACAGATCAGCTCAAATAGCTATCTGGTCTGATATGCCCAATTTATTCACTTAACGTTTTGCTTGTTGAATTCATGCTTACAACATACCACGAGTGAGATCTGCTGTCTAGTGGTCAAACACACCTGGTTGCTTGAGCAATGCCAGTGGCTGGATAACAGGGAAGACACACAGAGTTATGTGTCTCACTGCAGCCAGTGTCAGTGTCCCATACAGTCCACGAGAAAGCACTAGCATTATAGCTCCACACTGACAACCACACTGCAATGCTATGTTAATGGAGAGGGTTAGGTTTGCAGGTACTTAACAGAACCCCAGTACTGGTGAGCATTCAGCTTGTTGCAGAGGTGCTTTAAACCAACTTTGTACAAGAGCAGACAGGCACCTTGCCTTGGAACACTAGTGCTTCATGGGGATGGAATGTTACCATGGAGACAAACAATCATTCTCTCATCAAAAGAGAAACTAAGAGGTTTCAGGTATTTTGTGCTGTAGAGCAGAAAACATGAAGCCCTGGTCAGATGAAAGGAGCTGCTGTCCTTAAGCACAATGATACAGTAATCAGTGGAAGAGTGTATAATCAAAAATACAGCAAAAAAAGCATATTTTTTGAACAATTATGTGACATCCGGCATGCTTCAGAGGAAGTCCAGCCATGCTTCAGTCCCAAGCACTGTTCTACTCAGTCTGCAGCACCTGTTCAGTCCAGCACATGATTCAGTCCAGCACTGTTCCTATTCAGTAGCAGCAAATGCTTCTGTCCATGCACATGCTTCAGTCCCAGTACTTTTCCTACTTCAGTCCCAGCACATGCTTCAGTCCCAGCACTGTTCCTACTTCAGTCCCAGCACATGCTTCAGTCCCAGCACATAGTTCAGTCCCAGCACATGCTTCAGTCGCAGCACATGCTTCTGTCCCTGCACATGCTTCAGTCCCAGCACTGTTCCTACTTCAGTCCCAGCACATGCTTCAGTCCCAGTACTGTTCCTACTTCAGTCCCAGCACATGCTTCAGTCCCAGCACTGTTCCTACTTCAGTCCCAGCACATGCTTCAGTCCCAGCACATGCTTCAGTTCCAGCACTGTTCCTACTTCAGTCCCAGCACATGCTTCAGTCCCAGCACATGCTTCAGTCCCAGCACTGTTCCTACTTCAGTCCCAGCACATGCTTCAGTTCCAGCACTGTTCCTACTTCAGTCCCAGCACATGCTTCAGTCCCAGCACATGTTTCAGTCCCAGCACATGCTTCAGTCCCAGCACATGCTTCAGTTCCAGCACTGTTCCTACTTCAGTCCCAACACATGTTTCAGTTCCAGTACTGTTCCTACTTCAGTCCCAGCACATGCTTTAGTCCCAGCACATACTTCAGTCCCAGCACATGCTTTAGTCCCAGCACATGCTTCAGTCCCAGCACATGTTCCTACTTCAGTCCCAGCACATTCCTACTTCAGTCCCAGCACATACTTCAGTCCCAGCACATGCTTCAGTCCCAGCACATGCTTCAGTTCCAGCACTGTTCCTACTTCAGTCCCAACACATGTTTCAGTCCCAGCACTGTTCCTACTTCAGTCCCAGCACATGCTTCAGTCCCAGCACTGTTCCTACTTCAGTCCCAGCACATGCTTCAGACCCAGCACATACTTCAGTCCCAGCACTGTTCCTACTTCAGTCACAGCACATGCTTCAGTCCCAGCACATGCTTCAGTCCCAGCACATGCTTCAGTTCCAGCACTGTTCCTACTTCAGTCCCAACACATGTTTCAGTCCCAGCACTGTTCCTACTTCAGTCCCAGCACATGCTTCAGTCCCAGCACTGTTCCTACTTCAGTCCCAGCACATGCTTCAGACCCAGCACATACTTCAGTCCCAGCACTGTTCCTACTTCAGTCACAGCACATGCTTCAGTTCCAGCACTGTTCCTACTTCAGTCCCAGCATGTTTCAGTCCCAGCACTGTTCCTACTTCAGTCCCAGCACATGCTTCAGTCCCAGCACTGTTCCTACTTCAGTCCCAGCACATGCTTCAGTCCCAGCCCTGTTCCTCATCTTTACTCATCTTGTTCCCAGTTAAAGGGCAGCAGTTGTGTGTCTTTGTGTTCCTCCCTGACCCTAATTGCATGGTTCGAATCCCATGGTACTGAAGTTTTACTTCTTATTATAAACTGTTAAGCATTTCCAAGATTTGTACTTTTTATATGTCATGTGAAAGAAACATACAGTACTGCTATACAGTATCACAGTCATTAGCTGGGATTACAGCAGCTTGTCCATTGCACACCACACACATTTCTGCTATGCAAGTCCAGCATGAGAAAGTCTTGGTCCATGTGCTGGCTGTTGTGTATGTCCCTAGTCAGACACTAGGGGGCCCTACTCCTTCGGCCATTGACCAAACAATTTAGATACTTGATCTGTCAAACTGGTGCTGCAGTTTGCATGGATGTAAATGCAGCCTGCAGTGCGCCGAGTTTGTATCTCACTAGCATCTTTACATAAAAAGACAAACAAAATCAAAATCTTTGCATAATAGAAAATGTCTTTCGAAATAAGAGCGCTAAACGTTTTGAGGATTGTGTTCTGAAATGAGTTAGAAGTCAAAGACAGTTCATGTTACAGAACTACCTGAATTGCATTTGAAACATTCAGAATTACGAGAACAATGCTGCTGTTTTCACAACAGTGCTAAACACTTCAGAGAGCGTCATGGACTCACACAAAGCATGTAAACGAGGAGAGAAATATATTGCAGAGCAAAGTGGAAAAAAAAAACTCATTGCATTATGGGAGCAGTAGTCATCTCTGCTCCAGAACTACATATTGCAAGCTCTTACAACTCAATAAGCACCACAGCACATAGCTGAGCTTCTCTTTCTGTGATATAATCATTCAGCCAGCAGAGTGAAGCATGCATTCTGTTTCCCAAATTCCACTTTTAGATGGCTTTCCGCCAAAACAGCAAAATTCCCATAAGACTCTTGCACTAAGCAGTGAGCTGTATTAATGTGTACATCATGCCCTACCACACTGCCTAGGGAGCACATAGGAAAGACACTTTCCATACATTTTTATTATAATCTATAATGAATTGTTCCTTCAATTACATAAAAAGAGTTGAAATAGCGTCTGCGCATTGTCCACTTCCCTGGCTTGGGGGCGGAGGGGATTGGAATCAGAGTAGGGTTTCAATGTAGACCTGGGTTTAAAATCTTCCATAGTCTGGTGTGTGCCAACCATCAATGTAAATCTTCTACAGCCTGGTGTGTGCCAACCATCAATGTAAATCTTCTACAGTCTGGTGTGTGCCAACCATCAATGTAAATCTTCTACAGCCTGGTGTGTGCCAACCATCAATGTAAATCTTCTACAGTCTGGTGTGTGCCAACCATCAATGTAAATCTTCTATAGTCTGGTGTGTGCAGAATCATCAGTGTAAATCTTCTATAGTCTGGTGTGTGCAGAATCATCAGTGTAAATCTTCTATAGTCTGGTGTGTGCAGAATCATCAATGTAAATCTTCTATAGTCTGGTGTGTGCAGAATCATCAGTGTAAATCTTCTATAGTCTGGTGTGTGCTCAACCATCAATGTAAATCTTCTACAGTCTGGTGTGTGCTCAACCATCAATGTAAATCTTCTATAGTCTGGTGTGTGCAGAATCATCAATGTAAATCTTCTATAGTCTGGTGTGTGCAGAATCATCAATGTAAATCTTCTATAGTCTGGTGTGTGCAGAATCATCAATGTAAATCTTCTATAGTCTGGTGTGTGGAGAATCATCAATGTAAATCTTCTATAGTCTGGTGTGTGCAGAATCATCAATGTAAATCTTCTCTAGTCTGGTGTGTGCAGAATCATCAATGTAAATCTTCTCTAGTCTGGTGTGTGGAGAATCATCAGTGTAAATCTTCTATAGTCTGGTGTGTGCAGAATCATCAATGTAAATCTTCTATAGTCTGGTGTGTGGAGAATCATCAATGTAAATCTTCTATAGTCTGGTGTGTGCAGAATCATCAGTGTAAATCTTCTATAGTCTGGTGTGTGCAGAATCATCAATGTAAATCTTCTCTAGTCTGGTGTGTGCAGAATCATCAATGTAAATCCTTTGCTCTAAAAAAATACTTGTCTCAAACAGTTGTTTTTTTCTTATTAAAACTTCTTGGACAGCCTAATACTTCAAATAAAAAGTAGACACTTACCCCACTCCCTCCTTTCAATGGCAGTGTTAACTATTGACTCCCTTAATTGACTCTTAACACAAAGGCAAGGGATTTGTAGGACAGATTAGCATTTCAGGGGGTTCACATGCAATTTTATGTAGGCCAGGAACAATATGGTATCCACAAGATTACAGCTGGCACTCATAAAACCATTATCCCCTAACAATGAGCCAGAAAGGAACTTATTTGGGGCCATTAGCTAAGCCCCCACCCCTCTGTCCACCCCTTCATTAGTAAGGGTTCTTAAACAAACTAAAACAATGAATAAGAGGGGGGGAGGTACTGAGCAGCCCAGGATAATTACTCTGCCTCCTCCCTGCAGCCTGAATGAAGTTTGAATAATGTTTTTCTTACTGTGGAGCCAAGGCAATGAAACTTGGGTGTTCAAGCTGTGATAATCCCATTAGTGGAGAGTGGCTTCATTTTTTTGTATTTATGTGTGTGTGTGTGTGTGTGTGTGTGTGTGTGTGTGTATATATATATATATATATATATATATATATATAATATATATATATATATATATATACACACACACACACACACATATATATATATATATTACTTAGTGGGAACTGAGTGGGCAGTTGGTGGGAAGGAGTTGAGGATGAATACCCCCTCCCCCCACTCCCACAACAGCCCTGCAGTTAATCTACCCTCTCTACTTGTGGATTTGTGTTGGGATCTAAGTGCACTCCAGTAGACAATCATCTGTGTTTGAATCAAGTAGTCTGTGTCTCACAAAAGCAGCCAATGGAACCGAATCATGCTTCTCATCCACTTTGAGGAGCAGAATGAAGACTATCAATTAACCATCAATGTCTAAAGCATCTGTAATAAAAGTGATCAACTGAAAAATAATACCAATAAAACAATCAATTATTTCATCCAAAGCTAAAAGAAAGTTTTCAAAGGATTCTCATTTCGCAAAAAGCAACATGCTTTTTTTTTTAAATGGTTTTCAGTTTTTTTGGCAGAATACAGACCTTTCCGTCTGGCAGTATTGCCAGTCATGATCAGCCAGAGCCTGGGAGCATAACATCTTCCTCACTCTCCCAGCATGTGTCTTAACCGCTGTACAAGGGATTGAGTCTGACTGGGAGGATGTTAATACCCATTATATACCATTACCTCCTCTCACCTGTAGGGGTCAGCGCTGCGTGGGAAGAATGATAAAGCACTGCAAGCAAAGGATCTCCAGTTTCTGAGCTTGGCAACTTTCAACACCTTTACAGAAGAGTTCTGGAAGGGTGGAAGAGTAGTCAATGACATTCAATGGATTAGTTATTGGACTCATTGGACAGCCAGTCTCCCACTTTCTGCAAACATTCAAACTAAACCTGCAGACTGTAGATCTCATTGAAATTCTGGGACTGGCAAAAGAGCTTCTTGTTGCTTGTTATTATTGTTTACTAAAGTGAATGTCACAACAGTACAACAAAACGGGAATTGCTTTTCAATGCTACTTAAAATTGAAAGAAAAAAATAGATTGAGTGGCAACTTTTAGCAATAAGTAATCACTGTCACAGCACTTCTAAAGGGTGGCGGTAGAGAAGCACAGTAAAAGCACAGTGTGATCACAGTAAAGGACAGCCAGGAATGGAAATAGATAAGTGTGGTAGAGCACATGTTAACCGAGGTAAACAAAGGTAAGTGCATGGGGTGGACATGGTACAATCATGGCAAACTTCCTGTGCGTATTTACCCAGGTAACTGTTATGAGGGACATGCAAGCCCCACATGGTTGGAAGTGCTGCATGAGAACTGGAATAATGTGAACTGGAACCCATATTAGCACATGCTGCTGCTGCTGCTGCTGCCTCAAGCATTGATAGGGTGCAAGCCTACAATGTAAAGACTCCACTCACATGGACTGACTCATGGTCTCGGCCCATGTTGCCAATAGAAGCCATTAACTTCCAGACCAATCATGGCTTCCTGGCGCATGCTGTTTTGGTGTGTAACTTGCTTTAAACATCTCATATGATCTCAGAGTCGGACATTGCAGAAGCATTTCCTAAATTGCAATTATCATTAGTGTTTATTCCTGCCCTGATTTCAATTACTATAGAATATCATGCATCATCACAGTTTATTGGTTGGTCTTGCCTGTCTGAAATACAGATACTGCTGTCGGTGATGCATCACCTGTTCTTTACCTATTGCAAGATTTTGATTTCCATGCAAACTATATGCGTTGCAACCAAGGAATCAACTAACTTATGTTGTAGTGGTTGTATGAATTTGTGTATGCATTTCTTTAGTGTGTCTTACTTTATTTGAGGATATTCCGACATATCAAGTAGCCCATTTTAAAAAATCTATACAATAGTACCGTCCAGTTATCCACTGCAGAGCATTGCATTAGTACATTCTAGGAAACGGTGTGTTTTTGACGGTATTACAGTGTGTTGTTTTCACAGCTGAATTCAACTCTAGCACCACCCGATTAAAGACTGCAGTATTTTGGACATAGTGCATTTCGATGCAGTTTAAACACAGCAGTGTAGCCTGCATAAGCAAAAGGAATGGCACATTTTACACCACGGCTCGGATCTGCCGCCACACTCAATAGCGGAACTTTAGTTTGAGAATCACTGCTTATCCGGTGGCTGGAGGGACGGCTTTCATGACGGAACCGCAGCTGACAGCTAGTAAACAGAAGAAGCAGGTGAGGCACCGGGACGCGGTGTAATATACATAATAACAAATAACGCGGTTAATAAAGAATGTGAAAACAGTTATATAACATTAAACTCGTGTTCAAAATCCCAGACTGCGAGTCAAGCTATGCGCTGTATTACTGAAGATCATTATACAGTAGCCTGTGTTATTCTATACAACAGTAATGCAGTTCCAGTTATAACAGATGTTATCGAACTCAGTGTATTCATGAATGTCGTGTTTGTATACAACCAGCTGGCAAGCTGCATGCACATAAAATATTTCGACTTAGTGTTTACCACGTTAAGATGTCAAGATCTAATGTTAAATGTAAAAGCTAATGTTCTTTTTTGTATCAAACATAGCCTATAATAATAATAATAATAATAATAATCCATTTTACAAGAACAACAATGCAAACATACAATATACAAAGGAGCAGATAAAATATCAGTTCAATAAAACAAATCAAACGTTAAAATAAATCAACAAAAGCTGTCTTAAAAAGGTGCGTCTTTAAGCGAGATTTGAAAATATCCACAGACTCAGAATCTCGAATAGATCAGGGCAGCATGTTCTATAGTCGCAGGGCAGCACTTCAGAAAGCTCGGTCTCCCATAGTACGGAGTCTAGTCCCAGACTGAATGAGACATCCGGCATCCATGGATCTTAAATTGCGTGCTGGAATGTACTCTTGCACTAGATCCCTGAAATAAACATGGCCAGCACCATTTAAGGCCTTATAGTAAGGAGCAGAATTCTGTAGTCAGTCCATACCTCACAGGGAGCCAGTGCAGTTTATACAGTACAGGTGTGGTGTGCCCACAAGAGGTATGAGTTCAAACCCGGGCTGCAGAACTCTTCACATACTGAAGCGTATTGAGTACTTTAACAGTAACCCCAGTCAAAAGAGCATTGCAGTGTTCCAATCTTGAGGAGATGATTTCGCAGCAGAAGATGAGGACAAAAATGATCTTAACCGGGCAATGTTAGTAGTAGCAAGACTGTCCACTCTGATTGCAACATTAGCTAGACTGTCCACTCTGACTGCAGCAGTAGCTAGACTGTCCACTCTGATTGCAACATTAGCAAGACTGTCCACTCTGAGTGCAACATTAGCAAGACTGTCCACTCTGAGTGCAGTAGTAGCTAGAATGTCCACTTTGACTGCAGCAGTAGCTAGACTGTCCACTCTGACTGCAACATTAGCATGACTGTCCACTCTGACTGCAGCATTAGCTAGACTGTCCACTCTGAGTGCAGCAGTAGCTAGACTGTCCACTCTGAGTGCAGTAGTAGCTAGACTGTCCACTCTGAGTGCAGCAGTAGCTAGACTGTCCACTCTGAGTGCAGTAGTAGCTAGACTGTCCACTCTGACTGCAGCAGTAGCAAGACTGTCCACACTGAGTGCACCATTAGCTAGACTGTCCACTGTGAGTGCAGTAGTAGCTAGACTGTCCACTCTGAGTGCAAATTTAGCAAGACTGTCCACTGTGAGTGCAGCATTAGATAGACTGTCCACTCTGAGTGCAGCAATAGCTAGACTGTCCACTCTGAGTGCAGCAGTAGCAAGACTGTCCACTCTGAGTGCAGCAGTAGCAAGACTGTCCACTCTGAGTGCAGCAGTAGCAAGACTGTCCACTCTGAGTGCAGCATTAGCACGACTGTCCACTCTGAGTGCAGCAGTAGCTAGACTGTCCACTCTGAGTGCAAATTTAGCATGACTGTCCACTGTGAGTGCAGCATGAGCTAGACTGTCCACTCTGAGTGCACCATTAGCTAGACTGTCCACTGTGAGTGCAGCAGTAGCTAGACTGTCCACTCTGAGTGCAGTAGTAGCTAGACTGTCCACTGTGAGTGCAGCAGTAGCTAGACTGTCCACTCTGAGTGCAGCAGTAGCTAGACTGTCCACTCTGAGTGCAGCATTAGCTAGACTGTCCACTCTGAGTGCAGCAGTAGCTAGACTGTCCACTCTGAGTGCAGCATTAGCTAGACTGTCCACTCTGAGTGCAGCAGTAGCTAGACTGTCCACTCTGAGTGCAAATTTAGCATGACTGTCCACTGTGAGTGCAGCATGAGCTAGACTGTCCACTCTGAGTGCAGCATTAGCAAGACTGTCCACTCTGAGTGCAGCAGTAGCAAGACTGTCCACTCTGAGTGCAGCATTAGCACGACTGTCCACTCTGAGTGCAGCATTAGCACGACTGTCCACTCTGAGTGCAACATTAGCACGACTGTCCACTCTGAGTGCAGCAGTAGCTAGACTGTCCACTCTGACTGCAGCAGTAGCTAGACTGTCCACTCTGACTGCAGCAGTAGCTAGACTGTCCACTCTGAGTGCAGCAGTAGCTAGACTGTCCACTCTGAGTACAGTAGTAGCTAGACTGTCCACTCTGACTGCAGCAGTAGCTAGACTGTCCACTCTGACTGCAGCATTAGCTAGACTGTCCACTCTGAGTGCAGTAGTAGCTAGACTGTCCACTCTGACTGCAGCAGTAGCTAGACTGTCCACTCTGACTGCACCATTAGCTAGACTGTCCACTGTGAGTGCAGCAGTAGCTAGACTGTCCACTCTGAGTGCAAATTTAGCATGACTGTCCACTGTGAGTGCAGCATGAGCTAGACTGTCCACTCTGAGTGCAGCATTAGCACGACTGTCCACTCTGAGTGCAGCAGTAGCAAGACTGTCCACTCTGAGTGCAGCATTAGCACGACTGTCCACTCTGAGTGCAACATTAGCACGACTGTCCACTCTGAGTGCAGCAGTAGCTAGACTGTCCACTCTGAGTGCAGCAGTAGCTAGACTGTCCACTCTGACTGCAGCAGTAGCTAGACTGTCCACTCTGAGTGCAGCAGTAGCTAGACTGTCCACTCTGAGTGCAGCAGTAGCTAGACTGTCCACTCTGAGTACAGTAGTAGCTAGACTGTCCACTCTGACTGCAGCAGTAGCTAGACTGTCCACTCTGACTGCAGCAGTAGCTAGACTGTCCACTCTGAGTACAGTAGTAGCTAGACTGTCCACTCTGAGTGCAGCAGTAGCTAGACTGTCCACTCTGAGTACAGTAGTAGCTAGACTGTCCACTCTGACTGCAGCAGTAGCTAGACTGTCCACTCTGAGTGCAGCAGTAGTTAAACAGGGGGAAGCTAGAAACTGGTTGATAATGTTACAATTATTTTCTTGAAAGAAGAGTAACAGTAGAAAACAGAACAGAGTTTTTTGTTGGCTCAAGTAATTTATTAATGGTGGAGAACAAGGTTCTAGAATTACTTCTGCCATCCTCAATTAGATTAGCATAGTAGGCAGATCGAGCAGCCTTGAGAGCATCCTTGTAGGCCAGTATATGTTGTTCATATGCCTGTGCATGAACAGTAACCCCAGTAACCCCGTTCAAGCCGGTGTCCTGCTGCTTTCATGGTGTGAAGTTCTGTAGTATACCGGGGGGGGGGGATGAGAAAAGGAGACCGTCCTAGTTTTAACAGGAGCTAAACAGTCAAGACATTAACGTGTCATTGTAATAGTTGACTAAATCATCAAGTAAATGATGCTGTTCCATGAAAGGTGCATTTTTGTAAATGCCCCAGACAGACTAGCTGGGGTAACAGAGTTAGGATTCGAAATGTTATGATACGTTTGCTATTACAAGGAGGTAGTGGAATACCCGTATTTAGTACTATAGCCTTTTGATACTAAAAGCATACATGCTAAGTGGGAACAAATTCATATTTAACATCAAGGTCCCAGCCGAAAGGGATTGGGGTGTATTTTGTGTGTGTGTATATGTATATAGAGTGCATGTGATTTCATTTCCTGCCATACTGCTCTGATGTTTGTTGTAACACTGCAGACTGCTGGTGTGTGGCTTCAGGTACCTGTGTTGTGCTGTCAGGGCCTGTCACAAATGATATGCCGTCTTTGTTTTGTTTTAGTCACCGGAATATACTGCTGTGTGTGTGGTGGTGATGGGGAGAAGAATTAGCAGTGTGGGCCCGGTTTTCTGCACGCTTGGAGACCCCTTTTTAAAAACTGTATTACCCATAATATTTAAGAAACAATACTGTGATGGGACAGATATAGGGCAAATTAAGTCAGCCTTCACCCTCAGCAGACAAATGACTTTAGGTTTTGGAAATGCTGATTTCATTTGGAAACACAACGTGCTGCATTAATTTTCAAAATATTTCACACTAAAATAATTTTTCAAGCCTGGTACTTAATCTGGAACCAAAATTCTCTATGCAGAGAAATACAGGAAATTCAGCAATAAAGTCCACAGCATTTCAAGGTGCTCCCTGCCGAGTTCCTCTGTATGACGATTAGGTCAGAGAGTTAAACTCTTTTTCTAGCATTCATCTGCTCTTCTCTTGTGATGCATGCAGATCTGCCCTGTAACCTCACACCCAGGGGTATTCTTGCATTCTAAGCAAATGCAGTTGTTTTGGTTTGTTTGTTTGTTTGTTTTGGGGGGGGGGGGGGGGGGGGGGGGGGGGGGGGGGGCTTGACCTGAATCTACAACTGTTGACTGACGTAATTATTAGACGGAAGAAAAAACGTCCTTTTATCCTCACAGCGGTACGCGACTCAGGTGTCAGTCTTGGGCCTATGTGAATCCACAGCCTTTTCTCTTTTCCACTTGTCCATAACATGTATCTCTACAGAGGATGCCCAATCCAGTCACACTCCATTAATTAGACAGCCATGTGGACTTCACTGGAGCGCTGGTGTTCCAGAATTAGTCATGGGCAGTGTTCTGTTGACAGGCACATCCTAAATGGAATCTGTTTATTTTTGTCATACAAGTGGAATATAAATCTACAGTAGTTAACTGTAATCTGGGCAGCCAAGATTGGACGACAGTAAAGTGGAACTGGTTTCTTGAAATGAGACCACACACTTTTGGAATGGAGGGCCCTGGCACAAGAATTGAACCTTTCAAATTGGCTTCCTTAACCAAAGAAATTCTGTTGCACTTATAAATAAGTGTTGATATTTAGTAAGCAGGCTGAGTGCCCCTTTTTATACTAACTGTGCAAAGTTTCTAGAGGTTGATTTGAAACTTCAACTATCTGTCAGCCACGTTTGTTTCCCTTGCGGCATATACTTTTACACAGACTGAGGCCCCAGCTGGTTTCAGTTGGCTGCTACAAAATTGTTTGAAATGGACGGGCTGGAAGTGGAGGATGTCAGCCCGGCGTTGGAGGTCACTGAAGACTTCCTCCACTGTATTGACTGCCCTGTAGAGAACGGACACAGCAGCAGCAGCATCAGCATGATAATTACAGCATACAGGAGATGCCTGAGCTTACTGGGCAGAAAGGCTTCATCAGCAAGGCTGGGACGACTCACGCAGTCGAGCTCCGAAACAGTTCCATCAGGAACCACAGCAGCACTTTCTGGGGCTTGCTGAGCAAGGAGCAGCTGAATCAGGGCTGCGATGCAGCCACCAACAACCTGGAGTGGGCAGAGAAGAAAGAGCTGCCCTCCTTCAACATCTTCAGCATGTGTCAGGGCAGAAGGAGCAGGAACAGGGCCCGTTCCACCAACGACCTGGCAGGCCAGGCCAAAGAATCGGCAGCCTTCAGACGTGGGCACAACCGCTCGAGGTCCGACACAAATTACAAGTCTGTCCCCGACAACGGAGCCCCCTCCCTGGAGAGGAATCAGGCTGCCGTCAGTGACCTGCAAAGGAAAGAAGGTAGGGAGTGTTGAGGAAAAACGGTTATTTTAAACTTCTTGAAATGCAATACATCTTCTCCTCATCACAATGCTCTGTCGGTCTGAGGCTGTGTGACTGTTGAAGAAGACGCATATGTTGGTATTACATGAAGCTTGAGACTTATTGGGATTTAGTTTTCCAGAAACACATTTAATGCTATTTAAAATCAGCTCCCATTCCCTTTGAATCAATTCCAACAGATCATTGATACAAATTGTAATGAGCAGTATTCTGTTAAAATGAGCTTCTCACAGGGGCAACAAGCTACTTCAGTGAAAGCAGTTGAACAATCACGACAGTTGTGTCTCTAAAATGCCTCTTCTAAGGAATGGGAATTGGAATTGGGAATTGATTTTAAAAAGGAAATGGAATTGGAATTGAAAAACAGGAATTAATCCCGACTCTGAACACAGGGTCCTATCACATCAGTAAAGCCACATTATTTTGGGTGCATTGATTATTATTCGTATTTATTTTTCATTTACTTTAATTGGAGACTCTGCAAGGCAGGTTCTTCTACATCCAAGATGACAGAAATGACCAGGGATTTTACACAAGGGGCCGTCTCAAAAGGGATGCTACCCAACTCTGACCTGCTGAGCCACGGGTGTCCGGTCACGGTCCTGCTGAACTCTAGGTTCAGCGGGTAAAATGAGATCATTAACTAGTTCAGGGTCTGGGTGCAGGTTTATTTGGTTCAATTAAGCAGTTCAATTAAGCAGTTTAGAACAGGGTTGGAAAAAAGACCAGAACTGGAAGAGCCAACTTCAACCACCCCTGTTGTAAGCTGTCAGCTATGCAAAATACAATTCAATAGAAAAACATTTTCCCCAAACCTGGTTCAGACCTAGACTGGAGTTTGGCCAGAAGCATTGAGTATTAAATGTGATGGTCTTGGGTTAAAATCTAAATTAAAATCACCATGGAGATCATTAACCAAAGTTTGTATCTAGATCCTTGCATCCTGCTGGTAAACAGTTCATTTTAGTCGCTACAGTATCGCTGCCAACTCCAGATTACCTACTGATTTTGAAATTCCTACAAAATTTCAAATACTAGAGCAAGAATAGTGGAGAACGTTATTAAAAGCAAACCCGATACAGTCCAGTGCTGCACGCTGGCAGCTGTTGGGCCAGTCATCCTTTTCATCCTCTTTATTGTACAGATGAGGCCCAGATGTTGACTGTGCTCTTCTATGATTGTGTCTTCCTTTCTCTCTGTCTCAGTCTAATTTGCTTTCTTTTTTAAACGATTTTCCCTGTCAGAAACAGAGAGGCAGCAGTTGCACACAGAGCACACAGAGGCCGCTCTCAATAGATCAATATTATCCATCTCATTGTGCTGAGGCAATGGAAGAGAAGAAAGCTTCTCTATCAAACCTCTACCTCCATCGCCAACCCCCATATGGAACAAGGCATTTGAATTTTAATGGAACATTATTTTTTTGTCCCTCGTAGAATGGAAACGGGAGCATCCACTTCACTGACATGTGAGGAAAAAAAAACAAAAAAAAGCCAAGCTGAATAGGGCTTGCTCTCATGCTAGAAAAGCATGTGCTTTTGTGAGATGAGTGTGAATTTCTCATATGGAAAACATTTCAAAATGTCATCTATAGTCCAAGTAATATTAGCAATGGTGATTTTTTGGTTTGTGTGGAATTATAGGGCTTCTGCAATAAGGTTTACAATAATGCTGGATTAGTGCATTAACAAAAAAGAAGAATAAAACAAGGAGCTAACAGAATGTGCAACAATTATGGCTAATATAAGCGTGGAATAGCATGTCAGTCAAATGCATTAAGAAACAGGAGGCAGGGGAGAAAGCCCCCCCCCCCCCCCCGTTTTCTTCAGTTTCTTCGGAGACGGTTTCATTCTTTTCCTCACTTATACAGCTCTGGCTAAACGTTTTGAAATCACAACACAAGTCAATATTGAATCCTTCTGTAACATAAAAATCTGCTCAAATATTTGTATTAGCATTGAAAACGGGTAAGCACCTGTCGTCTTTGTGTTCAACATTGTTCTCTGCCAGATTCGCCAGAGTATGTGATTCTAAATCGTTTCCATTACAGGTAGATATGGCTGGGAAAAAAGTGCTTCAGTTAGTGTGGCCAGGCTCAGTTAACCATGGGCAGATAGACAAGTTAGTACAGAAAGACACCCCCACTGCACTGGCAGTGGCAAAGAGCAGCTCTTCTTCAGAGCCAGGGAAACTGACTTGTTGCTCTTTCAGCCCATTCCTGCCCAGGACAGGGTTCCAAAGCACTGTTTCAACCACCCAGATCTTACATTGATGAATGGAACCTTGTGGATCAATGAAGAGCCTTGTTGGAACAAGGTTTTGTGTTGCAGCTGACAGGAACAGCTACAAGTGAGTTCTGCTGGTCCACAGCAGAGGCGGGCAGCTCCATCCCTACAAGTCTAAGGGCCTGTTCGGAATTGTTTAATTGAACCAGCCTGTAGTAGATTGGGCTCCGGGACTGGCATGCCCACTCCAGGGCTGCCCCTCTAGGGCCTGTAGGTTTAGTATTAGGAGTTGCCGCTATAGGGATGAACAGTTTTTTTTTTTTTTTTTTTAAATAGGAGTCTGATTGCTGCATTAAATCTAAGTTTTTTGGCAGTGCCATACTGTAGCTATAATATTTATGGAGCTGCCATATTTTTTATTTCATCCAGGCCAAGGTGTGCCTAAATACATGTGGACATGGCGTGCTAACACAAGTCTGTTTAGGGCTTTCCTCATGGCACTTTTACAGGAGTGTACTGGAAAAGTTCAAACATAATTAAACTTGCTCTCACCACTGGAGATTTGTTGAAAACATGGTTTAGGATATGCTATGCCACCTCACCAACTCATTGTGGAAGCCATCCATATTGGGTTTTACCTGCGATAGCTTTCAACCACTTTTCAGTGCAATTACCAAGCCCTTTGAAGATGGTGAGATGTACAAATTGAATTCAGGTTAAAGTAATTGTGACTAATTCATTTTTTCTCTTGACACTTTAAATCTTTCCACTTCCTGGCTCTGTTATATACTGTATACATGTATGTACACACACACACACACACACACAGACACATATATCATGAATCACGTATATTAAAGTATTGTTATTTGCAGGCAGCACATCTGACCTTTTTTCAGGTATATGGCAATTCCCTGAATAGTATACTTTCTTGTAGTTTTGATCACAGTGTTATTTTAAGTACAAGAGCCTTATAAAAATTAAAGAAAAACATGTGCACAGATGTATTTATTTATTTATTTACTAATTTAATTAATGACTCAACCCTGAGAGTGAACTGTGATTGTTTACATCACTGTTTTGAAGCACGTGCTTGTATACTTACAGAATGGCACATTCACAGGAAGCTAATTTGACGAGATATTTCAGGGCAATGCAGGGGATTGAGAGCTCGCCAGGCTGTGTTTATTAAATGTTTATAATAATAAGACATGCAGTGGAAACAGTTTGAGGGCAACTTAAAACAAAATTGTGGTTCCTGATAAAACTAGGACAGGCTAGGAATTCACCTACAACACTGCCTGTCAATGCCTGCTGAGAGTCCAGTAGCAAGGACTATTTAAGAGATCAGAGCTTCTTCATTATCCTGTGCTGCCCACCCAGCCAGGAGGATGACATCACAGCTGCACAATCATAAACGTGTTGTTGTTTTTTGTATAAGGTGTCTGTAAAATAAACAGTTAAAGATAATTCAACTGTTTTTTGTTGTTGTTTCCTAAATCTGTGCTAATTGCTGAGGTTTGGCAAGCAGTACTGCTTTTAATCAGTAGGCTGTCTGTTATGTTGCATAGACTGTGGTACGCACTGCAAGGCCATTCAGACAATGTACACACGCACTACGTGGAATTTTCTTTGAATGCTAGTGAAGTGCATTGCATGCTGGCCAGACAATCAGAAACTCAGAGTGATTTTTAACGGGTGTTTAGACAAAAAGGTGAGTGGCAGTTAGTGGGAGTTGTGCTTTATTTCTCAGGAATGCTTTTGTTTGGGATTTTATAATGAATGTGTTTTTTTTTGTTGTGCTGTCAAGCACACATACTTTCACTGGTGATTGTGCCAATCATGCAGCAGAGGTTGATCAATACAAACTGCTTTAACAACAATTACAAGGACAGTTCAAGTGTTTAAACAACGGGGCTGTCAAATCAGGACAGGCTGGCGCCTGACCAGCGGAACTGGCAGTGGGTGGTCATGGATAAATCTGCCAGTCTCCAACGATTTTCTTTTTTGCTTGTTTTTGCTTAAAGTTAATGAGAATTAGTGTCTTCAAGGAAGCCGATTTTAATAGATGATTTAATGAACAGCACTTGGGGACTAAGATAAATAATCTGCACTTTGTTCTGCTCATCTCATTTTTTTTTTCAGGTTGACACTTGGAATATATTAAATGCTAAAAGGGAGGTTAGTCACCTCCACGTATCTTGTGTTAGCATTCAGGCCACAGCAGAAGCAACAGAAGCGATTTCTGTCTGAGGACTGTCCGGTGAATTTATATTCTCCTTGTCTCAGCATGTCCCTAGAAGCCATTCATAAAGCCAGAGCCACTTTATGTTAGTCTGCTTCTGGGGAGGGGAGGGGATCTTCACTTGGCACAGCTATAAAACAGCGGTGTTACAAACTATAGGATTGAGATGAGATCCAAATACTGGCTTCAACATTGGCATTCCCCTTGTGTTTGCATCCTGCATTGAAAGTCATTCGCTGTAATAAACACAGGCATATTTCATTACCCAAGTATCAGCTTTGATTAATGTACAAACATTTTAGGATTTTATGGAATTAATGAGTTTCACTTTGGCTCGTAGCAGAAGCACAATTAAGGTGATTGATTTTTGCCAGATATTTCGTTGCAATTATATTGCAAAAAATTACAGCTAGCACTACAAAAAGATATAACATATTTGGAATTTTCTTTAGTGCAACGCAGATGGCTGAAAAAAGCACATTATGACTTGGATTGATTGCCTGTGTAATAGCACTGGACGTAGTCATCAAGCACTGTGTTTCTTTCTTTCAGCTTTTCCAAACATTCTGAAGAAGGGATACCTGGTGCAAAGGGAAAGCGTGGGCAGCCTCTGGAGCAGCTGTTACATTGAGCTGTCCCCGTGCGAGCTGCGCATCTACAACCTGGACAGCAGCGGGAACCAGCTGCTCTGCACCGCGTACTCCCTGTCCCACTGCCACAGCGTCGTGGCCACCGACAACCAGGACGCCAAAATAGTGGACGCCGTCTTCTTCAACAACACCCGGCTCCAACTTCGAGCCCAGTCCCAGTGGGAAGCTCTCGACTGGGAACAGAGGCTTTTGGAACGACTCTCGGCAGTGCGGCCAGCTCCACAGGAGGATAAACTGACCGCCCAGGCTCCCTGGCAGCTCAGCAGGCCCACGGCCCTACCCCTGTTCACACAGCACTGCCAGGATGTCTTGAAGACCGGGGTGCTGTATCAGCTGACGAGCCAGAACAACTGGCAGGCCTTCACCTTTGTGCTGAGTAAGAGCCACCTGGTGGCTTTCCCAACAGAGGGGAGAGGGTCTGTGTCAGACCCCCTCTTCCGTTATAACATCGGGACCTGCGTGGCAGTGCAGAGAGACGAGAGCGGCGGCTGCGTTCCAGGTCATCTTCCCTGAGGAGGGGCTGTGTCTCCGAGCGGAGAGTGAGAACAAGACCCTGGACTGGGCAGAAGCCAATAGGGTGGCTGCAGCATCGCAGAGGGCTTCTGGGCAGCCCTCTGATGTCACCCTCTGGGGGAAGCCTGCCAAGAACTCACAGAGGGACAAGAGGCAGTCCATGACCAGCAGCTTCCTAGGCATCCTCACCACCCTCGCTGTGGAGAAGGGACTCACAGCCCAGAGCTTCAGGTGTGCAGGTGAAGTTTAATTTTTTTTCTCTATTTGTTTTTTTTTATAATTTAGTCGGCGTCCTGGTTGTCGGTGGCCACGACGCTGTGGCAGTGGGACAGGGAGTACGCGGTGCAGAGCAGCTGGTTCCCGCTGCTGTCCAGGTTGTAGATGTGCAGCTCGCACGGGGCAGCTCAATGTAACAGCTGCTCCAGCGGCTGCCCACGCCTTCCCTTTGCTCCAGGTATCCCTTTAGAAATATAAATTGGCCTTTTTTAAACTGAGCTTGAGTTACTTCTTAGGAATACTTTAGGGACCTGTTCAGTCAGTGTATTGGTGTGTTTGTATGTTAAAGTGCCATACTGTATGGTAATATCCTAATGCCTTTCCCAGAACACCGTAGAGATTTCTTTTTTTAAATGTAGGTGACATTATATATTTAGTTATAGCTGTTTGCCTGTTAGGCACTGTTTCAGGATGGATAAAAACATGGCAGCTGTCCGCCTCGGTTAAATTTACAGATTACACCTACGGGGCACTGTGGCACTGGTCCTGCCTTGGGTCATCTCGATACCTGCTTTGGTACCGCTGAACCTCGTCAGCGGGGAACGTTTGGATCTTAAATACAGAGTTTCAATAGTACAATTGGGTTACAGTCAGGGGCACTGGAAGTAGTGGTGCTGGGGGTGCGGCAGCGCCCCCTGGCTTTGCGTGGCTTCCATCATATACAGGGGTTACGGTTTTGTTCAATGGCTTTCAGCACCCCCACTTTAAAAATGGTTCCATTGCCACTGGTTGCAGTAACAAAATCCCCTTTCTTGAAGACTTCAAAGAAATGACTTTAAATGATCTGTTTTACTATTCAGTTATTATTTAAAGTTATGATGATGAAGATGGTAATGATGATGGTGGTGATGGTTAGCAGGCCTTTGTACATTGTAACTAAGTTGTAATAAAGTTAAAAACCACCTTGGTTTTTATATCCACTGCAGGTGTGACAGAGCCTCGTTTTGTACAAATGGACAAACTGTATTTTTGACCTACAGTATTTGAAATGAGGGCTCAGAAGCACTAATCCTCTCTGTGGTTGTCCCACAAGAAAGGGAAGAGTTGTTTTTCATGCCCCTCCTAGTTTAATTCAATCTATCAGTCTCAACAGAGCAGAGTGGCAATTAGTCTGGGTCCCTCCTGTGCACCTTCTTTTCTTTGTTCAGGTACTAAGTAGACTCATTTGCATCATTCAATACCAAAAAGCTATAAAAACTAACGTTCAGAATTCTAGAAGGCTATCCACCACAAAGGAGAATTTCTTTATTTGAATCCGCTTGTAACAATGCTCAGGGAGGTACAGGGAGAGTCCCGGGGCAGCTCTACCATGTTGGGGTACAGGGAGAGTCACGAGGCAGCTCTACTATGATGGGGTACAAGGAGAGTCATGCGGCAGCTCTATCGTGTTGGGGTTCAGGGAAAGTCACGGGGCAGCTCTACCATATTAGGGTGCAGGGAAAGTGTGACGAAGTGCCCTCCCCTGTGTATATTATCTGTTATATGTTGCGTGTTGTGTGTTTAATGTTGGTGTATAGGCATTGGTACACCGGATATAAACAGGTCTGTTTCACGTGTGTTTAAAAATGTATATTTATATTTAGGCACGAGGATTGCACAGCACTTCACATGCAAGTAAAAAGTAATATATGAGCACAGGGAATTGCACTTTATTAATTCACATGCAGTTGTACCGCGACTCCAATTGAATGATTGATTGCTAATCGAGTCTCGGAACAGCTGCATAAAAGCAGCATGTTTTTACTCACTCGGGGTTGTGTGTTCGGTGAGTGGAGAACGGGATAGGAGACGGAGGTAGTAATTATAATTATAATAAGAATAGTAAAATATCTGCTCACTGTATTTTTGTTTAGTATTAGTCCGTTTTGTTTGTCTCTTTGTTTTGGCGACGTGTGCTGTGTTTGTGTTTGTTTGTACAACATTTTTATATTCTGTTCTGTTTATTAAATGCTGAGCGAAACATTCGCTCAGCTCCACCAAACCACACCTCTGTCGTTCATTCCTTTTCCTAGTTCTGACGCCGCCCACTTCAGCCGTCTTTGTGACAGAGAGTCACAGGGCAGAGAGAGTCACGGGGCAGCTCTATCGTGTTGGGGTACAGGGAGAGTCATGGGGCAGCTCTAATGTGTTGGGGTACAGGGAGAGTCACAGAGCGGCTGTGCTATGTTGGGGTGCAGGGAGAGTCACGAGGCAGCTCTACTGTGTTGGGGTACAGGAAGAGTCCCGGGGCAGCTCTACTGTGTTGGGGTGCAGGGAGAGTCACGGGGCAGCTCTATCGTGTTGGGGTACAGGGAGAGTCACAGGGCACCTCTACCGTGTTGGGGTTCAGGGAGAGTCCCGGGGCAGCTCTACTGTGTTGGGGTACAGGGAGAGTCACAGGGCAGCTCTACTGTGTTGGGGTTCAGGGAGAGTCACGGGGCAGCTCTACTGTGTTGGGGTTCAGGGAGAGTCACGGGGCACCTCTACCGTGTTGGGGTTCAGGGAGAGTCACGGGGCACCTCTACTGTGTTGGGGTACAGGGAGAGTCACGGGGCACCTCTACCGTGTTGGGGTTCAGGGAGAGTCACAGGGCAGCTCTACTGTGTTGGGGTTCAGGGAGAGTCACGGGGCACCTCTACCGTGTTGGGGTTCAGGGAGAGTCACAGGGCAGCTCTACTGTGTTGGGGTACAGGGAGAGTCACAGGGCAGCTCTACTGTGTTTGGGTGCAGGAAGAGTCATGGGGCAGCTCTACCGCATTGGGGTGCAGGGACAGTCACAGGACAGAGAGAATCACGGGACAACTCTAAGTGTTGGGGTTCAGGGAGAGTCACGGCGCAGCTCTGTCGCGTTGGGGTGCAGGGGGAGTCACGGGGCAGCTCAAAAGAGGAGATTGAAGCAGGTCTCCTGATCGGGAAGTGCTGGGATGGAAATAAGACTCAGATTGCATAGCAGTGTCACCCATTCCAGGTTTTATAACGAGTATGCATGGTTTCTCTCGGATAAATATCTTAGGGGTAAAGAAAGTGGTATTTAAAAAAAAATGCTAAAAGAAGTGTTTGCTAATCTCTGGGTCTGGGTAATACAAGGAGCATTGACACTCAGTATCCATTCTCTGAAAATGGCTTGAGTTGATCTTGGTGCGCACAAGTAATTTGTAGCAAGTCTGATTTCGCTGTGGCTAAGAATTTACTTTAAAAACTCCAGTGCAGTCTGCTTACATTTTTAACAGTTTCACTGACTGCTGGCTTCTGGTAAGGACAGTAATTAGTGGGTTAGGTTACTTTTTACATGTGTTGCAAGTAAATGAAACCTTTCCTTGTGAAGTTCTTTCCCAGCTGATTTTAAGTAAGCTCTTTGTACAGCAAAAGGAAAGCTGTGAATGTGCATAAGCTTTATATGTGTGGTGTTTGTTTTTATCTCAACACCTTTGTGTGCTGCTGGAGAAGACTTCTCTCACTCATTCGAACACACACATCCACTGGAAGAGTGCAGGCTGTCACAGCTGCCCTTCTGTGAGCACCACATGAAAGACAACTGCACAAAATAGTCGTTATTATTCATGTGCAAGTCTGTGATTAGCAGCGGGTTTCCAGTATTGAATTCTGTCAGAATGTATTCCTTAATAATCAGTCTTGTAAGTGGATAGCTACCAGGGCCCACTGTGAGCCGCCCAACAATGCACTGGGATTTAATGTGGCAATATATCATACAGTACGTATATCAAAAATATACACAGGGATGGAAATATGACTCCTAGTGCATAGCAGTTTCACCAATTCTCGGTTTTACTACAAGCTTGATTAGCCACAGTGTGTATAGGTAACAAGCACAAGTGAGTCTTGTTAAACTTACAGTATTTATGAATATAGTTATGGATAGAGTCAACTAAAATATTAAGGTATCAGACCCACTCGTAAAAACAGAAAAAACAGGCCTTAAGTTCTCACACACACACACACACACACACACACACACACACACACACACACACACTATCCTACCGGGATTTAACTTGGTGAATTTGCATTTTTATACTATTTTGTAAAAGCACATTTCCATGAGATGTATAATTTATAGTATGTATTTATGCATTGATATAAATCTGTGTTTTATTTATTTATGCTTTTTTATTATTAAATTGCAACACTTTAAGTTGATTGTTTGACTTGTGTTTTTAGAATCAGTCGGTCCATTTGAAAGGGAAAGCTAACCTTCCCAATTCAGTACCCATACACAGACACAAGAACAAAGGGAAAAAAGTTCCCATTCCTCCCTGCTTGTTTTTCCCCAGTTTTTTGCCCCATGAAGAGTTCACAGCACAGCCCCCCGCTACTCCAATTCCAGGGATCTGTTGGAAAGTCCCTTTGACTGCATTTAAATGTCACTCAATTATCCTGGGAGGGGTGGGGGGCAATGGGCAGCCCCTTGTATTAAAGTTTAATCACTTTCTACTAAATAAATAGAGGAGCCCTCCAAGGAGCTGTCAGGGGGATTAGGAGAGGAGAGGAGAGGAAAAAAGGGAGAAGCAGAAAAAGAAAAAGAAAAGGTGCCGTTTGTTTGCCAGGCTGTGGCAGGACAATGGGCGGTTATTACTGTAGCTTTCCTGTCTGTTTCTTTGCAGTTCAGGCTTTGATTGACCCCCCCCCCCGCCTGACACTCTCCGGCCCCAATTTGTCAGTCTTCACAATGGAGGGATTTGTACCTTGTATGTGTGTTATAGTGGGTACAGCCCCGGCTGCATTAGCTTCCCATTCAAAGGGGGACCTGGCCTTAATTACTGGACTTAACACTAAATGGCTGAGGAATTTAGACACACAAAAAAACACATCTTAAAAAAAGAAAAAAAAGAAAAGTGACCCCATCACCTCCACCCCCTCCATCTGCCATCTAAAAAAACACAATTACAGTATACAGTTCTTTCTTTCTTTCTTTCTTTCTTTCTTTCTTTCTTTCTTTCTTTCTTTCTTTCTTTCTACATAAATCATTTTAGTTTGGAAGAAAGGATAACCCAGTTCTGGTGCTTAATGTCCTGTGGCAGCTGGTCTAGATGTGTGGCAAGGTCCTGATTATATTACCTGCAGCAGCCCCTATAGGTTTCCCTTTCTGTCCTCAAGGTCCTGATTATATTACCTGCAGCAGCCCCTATAGGTTTCCCTTTCTGTCCTCAAGGTCCTGATTATATTACCTGCAGCAGCCCCTATAGGTTTCCCTTTCAGTCCTCAAGGTCCTGATTATATTACCTGCAGCAGCCCCTATAGGTTTCCCTTTCAGTCCTCAAGGTCCTGATTATATTACCTGCAGCAGCCCCTATAGGTTTCCCTTTCAGTCCTCAAGGTCCTGATTATATTACCTGCAGCAGCCCCTATAGTTTTCCCTTTCAGTCCTCAAGGTCCTGATTATATTACCTGCAGCAGCCCCTATAGGTTTCCCTTTCAGTCCTCAAGGTCCTTATTATATTATCTGCAGCAGGATCCTAGAGGGATGCACCCATCCCCATACCTGCGCCCCTACCAGTGTTAAAACCCCCATGCATCGATTCACACTGATGGAACTTTATGGCAGTTATCTTACAAATGCCTGACACTTGCCAGAAACTGTAAGTAAATAGTGAACATCTATCTGCTAGTTGTGTTGTTTAAACTCCAGAAATGGGCTCTGCTTTAAAAAGGAATTGGCTTATTCGACATAACGTTGTAAAAAAAGAAAAGAAAAAAAAGTGACTTGGCTTAGTTTCCGTTGTGTGCAGTAGCTACAATTTATACGTTTTAAAATGATTTGAATGGTTTGTCCCTCACAGTTTGTAAGGAAGAAGGTGTTTGAAAATGTGTAATGATTGATTATGTCAACCTGAAAAAGAGAACCTTTAATACCCCAAAAGACACCAAGAGTTTTCCCAGATGAGATGGAATTTAATTTGTCCACTCCAACATGGTTTTGTTCTTTTTTTTAAATAGACACCTTTTATATTTACAGCAAGGGGGTGGGGTACGTTTTGGGGTTTGGGATTCACACTCAGGAGCATAAACAACACACGGGGTCTTGAAAAGATGCAATGAATGCACCCACATCAATGGCATCTTGAACCTGCTGGTTACAATGGGGTTTGGGCAGGGAGCAGAGTCCCTCCCTCCACTGTGGAGAGCCAGTGATAGAGGGAAGGTTCAGGATCAAAGGTGCGGAAGGCCCCCTCGCTCTCAGTACAAACAGCTTCATTAGTGTATGCTTCTCACCGCACATCACTTTCAGTGGAAACTTCAAAGGAGCCAGCTCGCTTTATACGTTTTTTTTTGTTCTGTCTGTGTAAATAAATTGCCGGTTTAAAGCAATGCAGATAATACATCTTGAGAAAGCATAACTGTTCATTCGTTTATTCATTCCCAAGTGTTGATGGTGTGTACCCCACCCGCTGCTTCACATGTACGCCTTAGAAGTTATTGTTCTTCATTCTTATACAGTAAGACCCTCTCTGGTCTTTTTTTCTTTTTCTCTTAATTGAGATGAATTAAGTGCTCATGAAAGGTGCTTGATTAATGGCTAGTCCTTTAATTATCCATTGACCAGGTACAGCACACAAGCAGTGGGAGCTTTCCCACACTGCCCCTCCAATGCAGTTCAGCGTTCGTTCCCATCAAGCACTAGGCCTGCCTGCGAGAATGGCGCCAATTAGTGGCACTTAGAAAACAGCAGTGTCTGTGATGTGATGGACGCATGCACATGCTGGACAGTGCCGCAGATTCGACACAAGAATGAATGGCAGTCAGCGCTGATATTGTTTCAACCTCTGTGTATTTATGTGTGTGTTTGTGGGTTGTCTGCTATTACAACTGAATGGAATATATGTACAGTATATTAGTGGCCATTTTTTAGAGCCTTTATAAAACAGAAAAGACGGGCCGGTGCTCCAGATTGTGTGCTGAGGTTTGGGATCTGCCGAGGGCTCCCGTTGGATTGCACAGCATCACTCAGCTGTCTGCTTCCCAGAAACGAGAGAGCTGTGGCTTTCGACTGCTGCGCCCTCTTATTCCCAAGTGGGCTTCCTACAGTAGCGTCTGAAGAGCAGAGAGCAAGCAAAGGAAGACTGAATCCATGCACAGCTGTGTGAGAGTACTAGAAGGACACCTGCACTTCTAGAAAGGCAGCCATTAAACCATAATACTGTCTCCGACTGTCACGATGGTTTATATTCCAACCGGGTCATGTCCTTTAAATCGATATTTCTAGTGGTTTTAATTGTCAGGTGTGTTGCTGTGTAAATTACAGGGCGAAACTGACACTCAACATTAAGTGCAGGTTGTCTGTCCTTGGCAGTGAAGGGGTCTGTATAATTTGATAATGGCTACAGCAGTTCAGACATAACCACGGCCTTTTTATATCTCAGGCTGGGCCAAGGACAGTAACCCAGTCTTGTTTCTTGGATTCAAATCGAATGATTACACACAGTGTAGTTAACCCAGAAGCGCTTTAGAAATGTTCATTTTGTGAAGTTTGTTTGATGTGATGAGCAAGGCAATGATCCTTTTCAGTTGGGAGTTTCTTGCCACACCTAGCAATGCTGTTTATTTAAACCAATTCTACGTCCGTTTGCAATCACAGTTTCCTGCACAGCTGTATTTTTTACCGCACATGGTGTACTCCGTGCACAATCTATACACATGGTTTTATACAATGTAATGTTTTTTTTATTTTTGGTTGGACATGTATTTGTAAGCACAATTCTGTATTTATCAACTAATTCATTTAATAATGTCCTACCGATGATTTGGCGGTCCAGTCCTACTGTAGTACAGTTGCATTAATATCTTTTATACAGGGTTGTCAGAGTGTTCCAGCACTTTGTAGAGCAGTTCTGCCTGCTCCACAGAGCTAGTCTGAAGCTCCCCAGATGTTGAGAGCACCTCACTTTCAATCAGTGTTCAATCACGTGGCCTTTGTAGTCTTAAAAACACGGTAACCAGGGAAACAGACACAGTGCTTCCTCTGGTCTTTCTTTTTGTGCTGTATTTGTACTTGCTGAGGTGTGTCAGCCAAAAGAAGGCAGGGTTATTATTATGATTTTTTTGTTTTCTTTTAAAGGTTTTTTGCTCGTCCTTTGCACAGTGAGTTTGTTTTTTGTGTTTATGCAGTAGAGCCTCTTTCAGGTCTAGAAGCAACAAAGGGGGGAGACATTAAAAGAACCCGGAGCATGACGCTCTCATGAAAGCCTGTGCACGGAGTGGAGAGGGGGAGGAGCACAGGAAAGGACTGAAATGCACTTCAGCATCTAGCAGCATCAAATACAATTTAATTGTATTTGAATGTGCACCCTTTAGCTAAAAAAAACAAACACCCCCAGTGAATCCTTTTCAAATTGTATCTGAGAGCAATCACATGAGACTTTCTCTAACCCTGTCTCTGATACAATACTGGTATGCACATAAGCCTCATAATAAACTGCACTCTATTCTAGCTATATCTCCTGTACAGTGCTACTGTTCTGTACCCTGAGTATAGGCTCTTTAGAAGACTCTGTATTATAACTCTATTTCTGGAGAGTGGCTGTCGTCTTCTACCTCTAACATCCAGCCTGTCATCTAATGCTCTCTCTGAGACAGGACTCTGGAGTGCCATTCACCATCACCACCCAGGCTCTGTATTCCAGTCGTGTAGTAAAAGGCCACCACTCTCATTATAAGGCTTTCAGTTTTTGTTTTTTTCAGTGGCACTTAGCTGCCATTATACTGCTCCTTCTTCCTACTCTAAAATTATCATCATCAGTATTATTCCAGATTTATAAATAGTAAAAAAATAAACAAATAAATAACTCGTCCTGAAAGAGCAGCTACAGCACGTTGGATTTTTATAGCAAGTGCAATTTACAAACTGGCATGAACAGGCACACTGTACACAAAGTAATACTAGGACTGGTTTTGTCTGATTCTGCTGGATCAAGACGTGTCTTGCTTGCTGAAGTGTGAGGGTTTGCACCCATGGGATAATGTAGTTTAAAGATGATTTTCAGTCTGTCCTTTCACAGATTCTATTTGCGCTCTCTTTCTGCACCATTTTACTGCATCCTGAATAGGAAGATTAGTACATGTTCCAGTCACTGTGATGGATGGCAGCATTAGAGTGTTTGAATGATGTATGGCAAAGCATATTAACAAACATTGCAAGCCAGAGTGCACTATGGTAAATGCACAGTATAACCGTGAGAAAAGCGTGGGGGAAAACTGCAAGATTACCGTGCAAAAATAGCACGGTAAACATTTATCAGGTTTTGTTTTCCAGGTTGTCAGAGGCCCGTGGGACTCTCTCGTGGAAGAGCCAAGGTGTGTTGCTACAGCGGCTTGTATTACTGTCAGAGCTGCCACGAAGACGATGTCTTTCTCATCCCTGCCAGGCTTGTCCACAACTGGGACACAAGAAAGCACAAGGTAACAAGAGAGTCCAAACTCCACGACTTCAGCAGCTGATACAGAAATACCACCTGTTTAAATAGCTATTGCCTTTAAAACACACACACACACACACACACACACACACACACACACACACACTAATTATGTGGGATTACATTTAACCATATCTTTCAGTCAAGAAGTGCAGGGGATTAGTTTGTTTTCTTTGAATATGCTCCTGATTATCATTATTTTAAATGTTCAAGGTAAAGGGAGCTTACATTAGTAACAGAAGCATTAATATGATACTGTAAACTGAATCACTGAAAAATTCACAGAATGATACTGGGGATATAGTGATAGTTTTGTAATGTACTATATTGACTACTATATTTGCGATCTATGTAGTGTACTGTAGAGTTTATAAGACACACCTCATTGGGAGATTTTGCTAATTCCCTGGCTTTTTTGGGGTTTTTGTACCTCTCCCTTTGTGCCGCCGCTGGCTGTTTGTTGCTGTGCCCCACTCCCCTGTTTCCAGCGGCTCCTCTTTGATGTCTCTGGGCTTTGTAACCCTTCCACTCAGCATCACAGACGTGTGTGTGTGTGTGTGTGTGTGTGTGTGTGTGTGTGTGTGTGTGTGTGTTTGGGCAGGTATTACTATCAAATTGCGGACAAAAATGGAGAAAATGTCCCCACAAAGGTAGTACGTCCTGAAAAAATGATGTCCCCACTTTGTAAAACATGTTTTTAAGAACTAAATGTGCCAAAATATTTAGTTTGTTATCGACTTTCACCCTGTGTGGAGTTTTGTCTGACTGGAGCTAGAAATTGTAAATAAAAAACATCAATGAGAAGTCCCCACAAATATAGGAATGCAAACGTGTGTGTGTGTGTGTTTTTCTGCACAATGCTCAGGTCCTGGAATTTGTCATGGAATTTGTCATAGCGAGGGGCAGGAGCAGTAGACTGGAGTGGAGAGGGCAAGGGAGTGGAGCATCGTTAGATCAGAGTGACCCCCCCAAAGATTCCATGTGGATTTTTTAAAACTACAGTGACATAAGCTGGCATGCGCTTGTAAATGCTAATTATTTTTGGTCTTGATGTTAAATGTGTAAAATATAAATGATTACACGTCTGCCTGCCTGCCTGTTTTCCTAGCAGACAGTCCACACCTCTCCCTCTCTTGTGTGTCTGTCAGTTTCTTTCTTTCCTCATGCATTTCATTTTTAGACCACTCTTTCAGTGGTGAGATCTTGGGGAAAGCCTTGGGAAGCTGAGTCCCAGCAGCAGAGGCAGGGCTGCCAGCTCTGATACGAATGCAACCCGTGTTTTCCCTCTCGGCCCCCCAGCCCTACTGTGATTCAGTGACAGACTCAATGTAAACACCAGGCCTTTCATGTAGGCCGCGGCTGTGTTGCACTGAGGCTCCACAGGCTGCGGCTTGCACAGCCTGTCAGAGGGAGCAGAGTCTTTTTGAAACCTTGCTGACAGTTTTAAGGGATTTCAGGGGCTTACACATGCAGGCAAATTAAACTTGTTTTTTTACATTGTTTTATGCATGTTCAGCTTGTCTGATTTTATTGTAAACCCTTGAAGTTGCTTGTAGTGTTACCAGCTGTAGGGGACTGTGTCTGCTTTAGAACAGCTCTTGCTTGTTCAGCGTCACGTGTGCAGTTCAGAGGTTATAGAGGAGCAGCAGGAGCTGCATCACCCTCACTGATGTGCTTTATTATGCCTTGCTTTGGATTCTACTGGAGAAACAGAGAGGGAGGAGAAACAGTAACGAGAGCGTTGCATCAACTTGCAACAGAGTCGTGCAAAAAATAATCTGCCGTTTGACGCGTCTGTAAATTTATTGAACTATTGTTAAATTGTAGCCAATCTATGTTTGCATTGCACAACGAATCAGACAGGCATAACTTAAGGTATTTTAATTATTTGCCATGCCAAATAAAATAAAAAAAAAACACTCTCATCTTTACAATTGTTTTTCGATTATCTTCATATTCTCCTCCAGCTACCTGCCTCTACCTTTCTGTTATCTTTCTATCTGTCCATTTCCCTCGCTGATTATGATTACAGCTGCAGGTAGTGTTCACACATCACACGAAGTACAGAGCTGGCATTAAGTATTTTGGCTTGGGGTATCTTCACTTATACCGTGGTTTAAGAAGCCAATATAGAGAGCTGAAGTTTAGTAGTGGCACAGAACAAACCGTGGGGAGCACAGAGAATCAATACAAAATGTCCATGCACTGTTGAAAGCTATGGAAATAAGACTCCCATTGCATAGTGTTTTGATGCATTCCTGGTTTTTCTAGGCATTTAATAAGACACACCTAACCTTGTTACCTATAAACTGTGGCTAATCAGACTTGTAGTAAAACCTGAAATGGATGAAAGTGCTGTACAATCCCTGCTGTATGCTGTAGACTCTCCCGAATCCACAACTGATTGTAATCTGCAGCATACTAAAAATGCCTTGTATTGTATTTTAATACTGAGGTTTTCTACAGCTGCTATCAGCATGCATTAACTAGCAACACGGTATTGGTCAGTTTGGACCATCGGACCAACAGTGCAAAGGGGGTGAGTAAACAGTGATGGTGTTAATCTCATGGCTGTAAGCCGTACATTGTGAGAATCCAGATGGGTGCATTGCCTGCTGTTCACTTGCAGGTGTCCAAGCAGGCCAAGGAGTTCCTGGAGTTTGTGTTGAAGGAGCCCCTGATCGATATCCAGCTGCAGAACCCCTGCCTGTACGCTCACATAGACTCGCTGGCGGCTGCCCTGCGCCTCAGACAGCAGCTCAAGTCCCTCCGAGCGTACCTGTTCAGCTGCAGGGCTGGCGTGGCTGAGGACCTTCGAAGGAGGTAAGGGGCTCTGATCACCAGCACTCAGCTCTCCGTTCACCCCGAGATCACACTGGTGACCTGCTAAATTTGTCTTACCATAACATCTGTCCTATAGGGGTTGTGAAGTTATAGCGGAGTACTTTCAATGATAAACAGAAGTAGTATAATCCTTATGTGTAATGCAGGAAATTGCGTAGTTGAATATAGCCGTGGGTAATTGAAATCTGTGTAAAAGTTAATGGCCGATCATGTTTATTGTCTGCCAGTTTGTCGTTCGACTGTAGAAATTCTTGTGTCATTTCAAGTCGTTTGCTGATAAGCTTGTGCTCTATAAAACAAAGTAATATAAACCATGAATGTGCTCTTGTGAGAAGTCTGCCATGCCTGGCAATAGCTTAATTATTTTTGGGACATGTTTGTGTAGCTCTGTGGAACTGTTGCTGCATATCTTCTGTTGCAATGCATCAGGTAGCACAGTTTGAGTAAAGCCCCCTGTCCTGTACCACTCTCACAGTAGTCCCCTGTCCTGTACCACTCTCACAGTAAAGTCCCCTGTCCTGTACCACTCTCACAGTAAAGTCCCCTGTCCTGTATCACACTCACAGTAAAGTCCCCTGTCCTGTACCACACTCACAGTAAAGTCCCCTGTCCTGTACCACACTCACAGTAAAGTCCCCTGTCCTGTACCACACTCACAGTAAAGTCCCCTGTCCTGTACCACACTCACAGTAAAGTCCCCTGTCCTGTACCACACTCACAGTAAAGTCCCCTGTCCTGTACCACACTCACAGTAAAGTCCCCTGTCCTGTACCACTCTCACAGTAAAGTCCCCTGTCCTGTACCACTCTCACAGTAAAGTTCCCTGTCCTATACCACTCTCACAGGAAAGTCCCCTGCCCTGTACCACTCTCACTGTCTTCAGTGATGAAAGTGTTAATGAATGACTGTACCCTAGCTACAGTACTTTATGGTGCTGCTGTTAATTGCACAGACTGCTATGAGGAAATACAGCTCATCAACAGCTGTAAACAAATAATTTCTCACTGCAGGATGGCAGGGAGATGTAAATACTCCCATGAAACTTATTTCCGGCTGATTGTCCTGTCTGCTGGCACTGCATCCTCCTTACCAGAAACCTACCGGGTAGGAGGAGCACAAAAAATGCGCTCAGATAAAACCCGGTTTGAACTCTGTTCAGGATGTACTCCTGGGAAAGGAAAACACTGGAGTGCAAAACAGTCTTTGGCCTACAATGATTAACTTACATACACCAAACAGTATCATCGGGGCTTGTCTTAAAGTGGTGATGAAAACCAAAAACCCTCTGACGAATGTTTGTTTTATGTAAAGTGTGGGATTGGAGCTGCTTCTTTAAACACTCGTTAGCTCTCAGAAAAGGTTTGGTTGCAGAAAGGACCCAGTGAACAGTGTGATAGAGCTGTCTTATCACACACTAGCTTAGGGTTTATTGCATCTGAAGTAAGTTTCAGTAAACAGCTTCTTACTCCCAGCGTTTCAGAATTGGCAGGAAAGTCTTCCACCGTCGATTTATAATAAAGTCCAGTGCATGATGAAAGAAAGGTCTGGTCCCTAAATATTCCACATTTAATAAACTAGTGCAGTAGCAAATTTACTCGGCTTGATTTTTCTAATCACTGCAGACTGTCTTTGTCCTCTGATTGAAAAGAGGGTCACTAAGCAAGTTCAGTGTGATTGTAAACTGCACACTGTCACTGTTAATGTAACTGTCCTGGGAGATTGAAGCCAGTCTGATTGATCCCAACTGCTCCCAGCTCCGGCAGAGAGACACTGAGGAGGCTGCTTTATTAGGGAAACACACCACTCTGTACTGTTGACAAGTACTTCAGCATTTAGTTATTGGGTTACAGTGTTACAGAACCCCCTGCGGCGCTCACAAGAAATTCATTGCTTTACCTTTGCTTTGTCTGTATCCTATTGATCATTCTCCTGTTAGTGTCACAGTGCGTCAAGATCAGACTCCCACCTGCAGCAATGCTGGTTTTCTGTTCCCACACATTTCAATCAGAGCACCAGCATTGTTGCAGGAGGGAGCATGATCTGGATACACAGCGGTACTCCTAAGAGAAATTCTTTCTCCTGGAGAATTCTGATTTATGAGCCGTGATCCGTGATGTGTGATAACCAGGATTATGATGGGGGCAAAAAAGAAAAAAAATATATAATAAAAATTATGTGTGTATATATATATATATACATATATATATATATATACACATACATACATATATACATACACCAGTATGTACTCTGCTTGACTAAGGGGTATATTTTGTTCCACTAGACCAAATGTTAAGTTGAACAGAAGGCTTATTTACCTGCCTTACACTTTTGGATACCCCCCAAAAAAATAAGGTTACTGGAACCATGTGGAAATTACGGAATTTAACCCGATAGTTGAACTGCATTTCGTATCATGGATTGTATTGGTTTCTTCACATTTTTCCACTGACTGCTTTGTTAAACCCTCAGTGCAGCTCCCTTTTAAAAAACAAACAAGAGCAGTTCTTTTTCTGATATCACCGATGGTGTAGAGCACACGCAGCTACATTCATGACCTGTTACGGTATGGGCTGTTGAACAAGTTAAAACTTAACCGCATACTGCTAGATAAACTCATCTGGCTGTGTGAACTTTGCTTTCTGGTGTGAAATGATTCTGCATTGGGGGCCCAGCTAACGAGTTTGATAACCGTGGACTTTGAATCAAACACAAGCCTCCCTCCCCTGGAAGTCAGCTATTATCTGGTGTAACCGCTCCTAACGGCCACAATAAACCCGCCAGGGCTGGGCTCAATCAGGTGTACTCAGGACTGTTAATTGACAAAGTAAACTAGAGTCTGATGTCGTCGCCCCCCTTGTTATCTTGGTAACCTGAGGAGAATTGCAGCAATATAAGAGTAATTAGGCCAGTAACAAAAAAAAAAAAAAAAAAAGATTTAATTTGAGATACAGGGCTTTGTGTAGATTACAGAGGCAGCAGTGCACCCAAAAAAATTCATACAAATAAGTACACTCCAGTTAGGAGAGTAACAGGGTTTAAAAACATGTACACACCAGTCATGAGAGTAACAGAGTTTAAAAACACCTGGTCATTGGATTACAGTTTGGTCAGTCTAAATTGCAGCCAGTTTGCACCACAGATTTAACAAAGTGGACAGCGATAGAGCCAAATGCTGTGGTGATTTTGAATCTCTCTGTATTACAGCAGGGAATTGTGGTGGAAAGAAGCCTGCCACAGGGCAGGTTATGAATTTCAGGGCAGTGCTATCCAGATGTACCCGTTTAGTTAATGAAAATAGACTGCAAAGCCCTTCCCTCACACAACAACACAGCTTTATCAGTCTAGTGCAATTGTTTGTCTGTGATCTAAGCCCACTGTGAAAAGCAAGCAAATCGCTAAGCACTGGGGTCATTCACACTGGCATCAGTATGTGGATGCTGGAACGAGACAGAACATCGCACCCCGTCATGATTATTGTGGGGAAAGAAAGATGTAAAACATCACTGTCAGGCTGTGGCATCCACCGCCTTCCTATACAACCACAGAATAGGTTAGAAAGCAATTTGACATGAGTCTGCTAGCAATGGAAACAAATCAAGAGAGCCCACAGTGTAATAATAATAATAATAATAATAATAATAATAATAATAGTGACCTTCTGCAATCGCTGCCTGAAACAAATCAAGCACTATTCCAAGTTTCGGGGTGAAGCTACATGGCAGTTAAATCAATTATATTATTGTTTTTAACAATATTTCAGTCTGTGCAGTTTTTTTGTTTTTTTTCCCTACCACCACCTACGGGTTTAAAAGCATCTGGGTGTTTCAAAGAGTGCAAATGAATTGTAGTGGAGGTGCGAGATCTGTGCAATGCTGTTAGGATCGATGCATCATCTCCGCTTCACGTAGATCATCTTAGTGTTAGGTGTGTGTGTGTGTGCTCTCATGTCAAATGTACAGTGAACTATAACCAAGAGAGTGTTTTACAATGCTTTTATTGCACTTTGATTTCTTTCTTTTTTTTCAAGGTGCAAAACAGCCACTCGAAAATTTCTCCAGATTACTGTAGGTATTACAAAGGTATATGCTTGGGTACATTAAAACTAGTAAGCATGTTCAATCTTATGACGTGTTCAAGTTAAAGTCTTTTCTCTGGATGCCCTGTATGAACAATATATTTCATGTCTGTTTTTTTTTTTTTTTTTTTCTACATTGTAGCTGCGATCTCCTAAATGTAACATGAAGAAATCTCACCTAAGATAGTGAAATATACAGTTTGATTGCTTTTCAACTTTCCTGACTCAGTCTGCTGATCTCGCCATCAGAACATCACTGAACAGTTATTTGAAATAAACCCTTAAGAGTTCTTGAGAACAAGTAAGAAGAAAACAAGACTGTTACTTGTGTTTATTAGTGCATTAACTTTAAGATCAGTGGGGCATATCAAAGTGTTCAACTAGTCCAACAACAGATCAGAATCCCTAATGCACAAAAAAACAACAGGAAGCTGGGACAATGGAGCGAGTAGGAATTGGTCACCAGGCTCCTGTTTATTGAGACTCCATTGGAAGTATCCCTGTGGTACTGGAACTCTCCAATACAGAATCCCTGTTTATTGAGACTCCATTGGAAGTATCCCTGTGGTACTGGAACTCTCCAATACAGAATCCCTGTTTATTGAGACTCAATTGGAAGTATCCATGTGGTACTGGAACTCTCCAATACAGAATCCCTGTTTATTGAGACTCCATTGGAAGTATCCCTGTGGTACTGGAACTCTCCAGTACAGAATCAGAGAATACACTTGAACACCAACAGCAATGTGAACGTAACCCTAACACACCATTGCATTTAAGCAATTAAACATTAATCGATCTATGAATCGTCCTATCTGGAGCCTTGTGTGTGTGTGTGTGTGTGTGTGTGTGTGTATTATATTGTTAACACATGCATGCTTCAGATGTATTTGATGGCTTTTTTAAAGAGACAGCAGCTTTGTTTGGCTTCTTGCTTTTGATAAATAAAGTGTTGCGTGGGTTGATTACTGCCTGCTCGATATGCAATTAGGAAACTGGTTGCTGCTTGTATCTTCTGATGGTAATTCTTAATGTTCATTCACCATCTCACTTGTTATTGTCTGAATGTTTACTGAAAAATAAACAGTACTCTGTGATGCAAGATAGATCATGAAAAGACTTGCATCGGCACAAATGAACTCCTACAGTAGTAGAAGAAATCCACAGCAGCCCAGAGACAATAAAGACACGTTTGATCTGTGGTTAGAGCAACTCCTTTAGAGCCAAGATACTGGTGGCATTAAAACCCAACTTCTGCTATAGTCTGCCACTGACGTCACTTAGAGAAGCACCAGTCCAATGCAATGGTGCAACCAGGAGAGCAGCAGGAAACCTGAGCCTTGTGATTATAGCAAAGGAGTAAAACCCAGGACACTGTCATAGCTTACACAGAGTAAAACCCAGGACACTGTCATAGCTTATACAGAGTAAAACCCAGGACACTGTCATAGCTTATACAGAGTAAAACCCAGGACACTGTCGTAGCTTATACAGAGTAAAACCCAGGACACTGTCATAGATTATACAGAGTAAAACCCAGGACACTGTCGTAGCTTATACAGAGTAAAACCCAGGACACTGTCATAGCTTATAGCTTATGCAGAGTAAAACCCAGGACACTGTCATAGCTTATGCAGAGTAAAACCCAGGACACTGTCATAGCTTATACAGAGTAAAACCCAGGACACTGTCATAGCTTATATGGAGTAAAACCCAGGACACTGTCGTAGCTTGTAAAAAGTCTCAAGAAAGTTTTGTTCAAATTCTGCTTCAGTGAATAGAACGGGTAGGATACCAGACTTGCAGGACTGCAGCGTCCAGGAAATGAAACCTGTGAAATCCACAACATCCTAAACTCGTATTTTATTGATTGATTTATCATTTATAAAAAATGAGAGTCTCCATCACGAATTTCCATTGTAACAATATGCAATGTTTGAATGGCATAGGAGGTATGAAGCTAAAACAGACCAGGCTTTCAAGAGCCCCTTGGCTATAAAGCAGGATTGAGCTGCAGCAGCCCTGCTTCACAGTGAACCTGAGAAGAAGAACCCTGCTTTTAAACACAGAGTTCACAGATTTCCAATTCAATGAAATGAGCCCTCACTTTCAAGGCACTATCACTGAAGGGTTGCTATGGAGAGGCTGTGTGTTGTGAAGCAGTCCCTAACACCTGGGTTGTGCATTCTCATTATTACACAGGCCAGATACTGAATCAGAATCAGAACAGCCTTGTGCTGTGGAATTGGAATTGATCAATGCATCTATTTTAATCTTAATAGATTATGGTTATGATTATTATTATAATGGTTACAGATTAGGGGTGTCCAGCCCTGGTCCTGCAGGTTTTCTGTCTTTAAATCATCAGTGGGTAAATTTTTTTAATGTTGCCCAATTAAGAAAGTAATTGGTATAATTAAGTAATTGAGAACTCAGGCAGAATGAGAAACTTGCAATAGGACATTGATTTAACGTCTCATCTGCAGGATGGAGCACAAGGAGTGCCTTGCTCTTGGTCACACAGTGTGTCAGTCAGTGGTGGAGGTGGGATTTGAACTGGTGACCTTCTGGTTACAAGCCCTGGACTTTAACCACTGGACCATACTGCCTCCCCTTTGTAATGGTCCTGGGCCTGGTTGCACTACTGGCACATTGTGCATGCCATGCATCTGTCATGGAGGGGGCAATTATCCCACAGTCCAAAATATAGGCCTGTAAATAACATATTTGAGCATTAGTTAAATCAAACCAAAAAACTACTGGTCAGATTTGCTAGCATTTTGTTCCAGTGCTTTTAGATTTTAACTCCTCAGTTTCCATTTACACACTGTGGCATGTTTAACAGTGTTCATTTTACAGGGCTGGAAATAAGACTCCTACTGCACAGCAGTTTCAAACTCATGTGCAATGGGAGCCTTGCTTTCATCCCTCCAGTAATGCATCTAAGTATAGCTGCAGTGGGTTCATCAATTCTAATTCTTACTGTCCATTTTCAGCACAGATATTTGCTAAATGGTTAACTAACTTTAAATGTAAAAAATGTAAAAATAAAAAAAAAAAAAAAGTTGACTATATTATTATTTATTTATTTATTTATTTATTTTTTTTTAAACGTCACTAAATATTTTCCAAAATAAAGCTCTTTTTTTCTGATTGTATTTTACGGCTACTTTAATGTTTTTTTTCCAGGATTTTCACTAGAGAATACCTTCTTCAGCACATCCGCCTGTACTCTGTCTTATCTGCAGCAGGTAAGGATAACTGCCTGCAGAGGCTTTACTCACAATTCCTTTCAGACAGAGGGTTAGGGTTAGGGTTACTGACTAGGACCCGGATCATGAGAATTGTTCTATTTTCTATGCATTTGTTTCACGTTACTGTTTCTATTATTATTGTAAGTGTTTTTGTTCTGTTTGAATGATTTGTCTTCTCTTGCCATTGATTTTATAATGTTGTTTCCTGCTGGCTTCTCCTGCCATGACCCCCTTAATAAATGAGATGCATATCTCAATGGTTCTGTCCTGGTTAAATAAATGCATTTGACATTTGAAGGTAATGTAAGAACTCTGCTGCCGCCTTCCTATAACAGCTGTCTTACTGTAGCGCCGTGCTTTCACACCAGTCCCCTGTTCTCATGTAGTCTGCAGCAGGTAGGTAATAGCTTGTATTCTTTTCTTTAGCTGCTATCGTCAGGACAGAAGGTGACTTGCTGCTATTGCCAAGAGCAGTCAGCGCTCAGGAATCAACAAGCAGCCCTGTGAGGGGCTGACTGGCCTCCACTTGTTCATAACTTTTCTTTTGGATGGAGTGGGCTTATTATATGTTTTAAATCTTTTGTCCAAATTTGATGAAACTTTAAATTTTAACAAGAAAGAAAAGGGCTACAGTACTGCAGTATTTGGACAGGCAGTGCAGACTGACAGATAATGAGCCAATATAACTTAAGCATCGTGATGGATCTAGACTGTTGTGTTTTGGGACCGTTGTTAAAAGCTTTGGCGCCACCCTTGCCTGGGGACTGCCCCTGCTGATCCCTGCATGGAACCGAGAAATACCTGCAGAAAAACAGAGAGCTGGGAGTTGCACATGGTGAGCCCTGGTGCAGAGACTGAGTAAGCTGCCTAACCAGCTTCTAGTGTGCTGTACGGCATTGAGGTAATCAGCAGACTATCAGTGTCTGCAGTACCCCAGTGTGCCCATTGCTGTTCTCAGCGGATACACATCCAAGCGCCAGACACGTTCTCTCTTGCTTTGTTTTCAAAACCGGTTTACCCATTTTTGAGGTTTACATTTGGACAATAATTGTTTTCAACTGGAGACATAACAATACAGTATATATATTTTTTGGTAACTCTATACATATATTTATATCTTTACACTTGCCCATTCTCATAAACTCATTCAGAAACACCGTAGCATACCCAAAAGTCGAGATCTGAGATGGCATTCACGACTCAAACCTAATATCTCCACTTATAGGCAGACTTTTTGTTGAAATCTTCGACAATAATAAATGACTTTATTACAAAGTTTCTTGTATTTCCAATGGTTTGATTGTGTGTTAATCACTATTACCCGTTTAAGGCACCTATTCTATAAAGGAACCAGTGGCTGGTTGCACCTTAAGTTAAATTTCCCCTTATGTTTCCCCTTAAGTGTTTCTTGCGTTTAAGAGTGTTGCAAAAAGTAACTGCACACCCTAATGTAAGTGCTTCAGATAAGGGGAAATGAAAAGAAGCCCTTAGGTGTTCCACTTCATTGTGTTAAATGTTTTCTTCTTATGTTCTTTTGTTCTTCCTCTTCTTCTCTGTTACTGGAGATGTTGCATGCTATCGTCCAGAGGTGACCTACCTGCTTGCTCCCACTGCTTCCTCATGTATATGAGAAAGCTGTCTTGCCACAGCCCCTCCGCCACTTCTTCCTATATGATTAGGTATGTGGAGGACAGGCCAGCATCCCCAAGCCTCCAGCCAGGCTCTCTGTCCAGCCAGCGCTGTGCAAACACGGCCTCTCCTCAGCAGGGGTGCAGGGTGCATTCATCCCACCACTCTTCACAGGCCTGGGCAACTAATTAGGGACATTCAAACTCAACAGGCAGGAAAACAGAGCGTGACAGTTTTTCATTCTTTTCCCCTGAACCGTTATTGTGTTATTCTCTTTTATTTTGTGTTCTGCCCACTCCTGTCACTAGCTACACACACACACACATACTGGACAAATTGGGAATCCTGCTTTGTAAAGTTGTCAGAGGGAGGCCACGATCAAAACACAACTAAATGTCTGTTTAGTTGTGTAATCCAGGGTCTTTTGGAACAGTTTAATGAAGTAGATAAGTACATTATGGATGTCAGGGAAGGGAAGATGCTTTAGAAAGATAAAGCAAATATGTGGCGTTAGTCCAGACTATGCTGTTAGCTGTTATGTTTTGCTTAAACGGGTCTGTTTAAGTAAGGTTTATCCTACAGCTACTATGTGTGTGGTTTCTATTACATTTTATTGTCATATATTTAACGTAATCCATCACAGTAGCTAGCATCTCCCATTTTAAGCGTGTTATTTAGTGGGTAACATGACACCTTCCCTGGGTAGTGCAGTCAGTGACTAAGCTGGCATTTGTGTTAGCAGTGCTCCCAGTCCTGACTTCATGGAACAGTTGGGTTCTCAGGGAAGACGAGTGCTTCACGTGCTGTTTTCCAGCAGACCCACACGCAGCTGATGGAAGTACATTAAGATGTGCTCGTCAGCTTATTAGCCACGTCAAGTAAGAGGCTGTTGGAAGTGCTGAAGTCCACTTCTTGTACATGCCTCGAACATTAAGAAATGTTACTTCTGCAATCTCAATTGCAAGCATGTTTTGTGAACGTCTTTAATACTCAAGTTTTTTTTTCTCGTTTAATAAACTAAAAGAAAATAAATGTATTCACCTATGAATTGTACCAGGCTGAGCTGTGAAGGTATCTTCCGAAACAAGACTGTGGTTCACAAAAGAAACTACCCCAGTTGTTTTGTCTTTGAGTCTGGCCTTTCACCAGCTCTTTTCAGAAGGTTGAGAAGTCTTTGGCACACCGGCAGCTTCTTGTTCTGTTTATCTGGGACACACCCTTAGCAGGTTCAGTAGGTGAGCCCAGATTTGAATACCCCCCCCCCCCCCCCCCCCCCCCCCCCCCCCTCTGAATAATATGAAAAGACAGACCTCTGTATGGGTGCAGCTCTCGTTAGAAATCCTGAACAGGTGTGTGTTGCCTACACTGTCTGCTTCTTCCACAATTCCACCCTTTGTTTAACAAGAATAGCGGGATAGAGAATGAATCAAAGGCAGAAACGGGAGTGTCTTTTTCCGTTCTGCTCGTCAGAATCTTTCACCAGGTCAGTATGTGTGCCTTCCAGTGACGCCCATCTCCTATGAAATGCAGAAGTAGCTTTTGAGCATCTACAACAGAATAACAGCAAAACAAGAATGCTTTCTCCCACGTACATGATCACCACTTACAATGTTTCCTTTTCATTATGGGAAGTGTCTTTTTAGCTGGCTTGTGGTCCAGCTTTAGTAATAAGAACATAAGAACATAAGAAAGTTTACAAACGAGAGGAGGCCATTCGGCCCATCTTGCTCGTTTGGTTGTTAATAGCTTATTGATCCCAAAATCTCATCAAGCAGCTTCTTGAAGGATCCCAGGGTGTCGGCTTCAACAACATTACTGGGGAGTTGATTCCAGACCCTCACGATTCTCTGTGTAAAAAAGTGCCTCCTATTTTCTGTTCTGAATGCCCCTTTGTCTAAACTCCATTTGTGACCCCTGGTCCTTGTTTCTTTTTTCAGGCTGAAAAAGTCCCTTGGGTCGACACTGTCAATACCTTTTAGAATTTTGAATGCTTGAATTAGGTTGCCGCATAGTCTTCTTTGTTCAAGACTGAACAGATTCAATTCTTTTAGCCTGTCTGCATATGACATGCCTTTTAAGCCCGGAATAATTCTGGTCGCTCTTCTTTGCACTCTTTCTAGAGCAGCAATATCTTTTTTATAGCGAGGTGACGAGAACTGCACACAGTATTCAAGATAAGGTCTTACTAATGCATTGTACAGTTTTAACGTTACTTCCCTTGACTTAAATTCAACACTTTTCACAATGTACCCGAGCATCTTGTTAGCCTTTTTTATAGCTTCCCCACATTGTCTAGATGAAGACATTTCTGAGTCAAAAAAAACTCCTAGGTCTTTTTCATAGATTCCTTCTCCAATTTCAGTATCTCCCATATGATATTTATAATGTACATTTTTATTTCCTGCATGCAGTACCTTACACTTTTCTCTATTAAATGTCATTTGCCATGTGTCTGCCCAGTTCTGAATCTTGTCTAGATCATTTTGAATGACCTTTGCTGCTACAACAGTGTTTGCCACTCCTCCTACTTTTGTGTTGTCTGCAAATTTAACAAGTTTGCTTACTATACCAGAATCTAAATCATTAATGTAGATTAGGAATAGCAGAGGACCTAATACTGATCCCTGTGGTACACCACTGGTTACCACACTCCATTCTGAGGTTTTTCCTCTAATCAGTACTTTCTGTTTTCTACATGTTAACCACTCCCTAATCCATGTACATGTGTTTCCTTGAATCCCAACTGTGTTCAGTTTGAGAATTAATCTTTTGTGCGGGACTTTGTCAAAAGCTTTCTGGAAATCTAAATAAACCATGTCATATGCTTTGCAATTATCCATTATCGATGTTGCATCCTCAAAAAAATCAAGCAAGTTAGTTAGACACGATCTCCCTTTCCTAAAACCATGTTGACTGTCTCCCAGGACCCTGTTACCATATAGGTAATTTTCCATTTTGGATCTTATTATAGTTTCCATAAGTTTGCATATAATAGAAGTCAGGCTTACTGGTATGTAGTTACCTGGTTCAGTTTTGTTTCCCTTTTTGTGGATCGGTATTACGTTTGCAATTTTCCAGTCTGTCGGTACCACCCCTGTGTCAAGAGACTGCTGCATGATCTTGGTTAGCGGTTTGTAAATTACTTCTTTCATTTCTTTGAGTACTACTGGGAGGATCTCATCCGGCCCAGGGGATTTGTTTATTTTAAGAGCTCCTAGTCCCTTTAACACTTCTGCCTCAGTTATGCTAAAGTTATTTAAAACTGGATAGGAACTGGATGACATGTGGGGCATGTTGTCAGTATCTTCCTTTGTAAAAACTTGTGAAAAGTAATCATTTAATATATTTGCTATTTTTTTTTTCTTCATCTACGATTTTGCCATTTGTATCTCTTAAACATTTAATCTCCTCTTTGAATGTTCGCTTGCTGTTGTAATATTGGAAAAACATTTTGGAATTGGTTTTAGCTCCCTTAGCAATGTTCATTTCTATTTCTCTCTTGGCCTTTCTAACTTCCTTTTTGACTTGCATTTGCAGTTCTGTGTACTCTTTCTGCGTACTTTCTTTTTGGTCCTTTTTTAATGCTCTGTAAAGTGCCTTTTTTCGCTGAATATTTTTTTTAATTGATCTATTAAACCATTTTGGCAATTTAGTTTTACATTTAGATTTGTCTACTTTAGGGATGTAATTGTTTTGCGCCTCTAGTACTACATTTTTGAAGAACAACCATCCTTCTTCTGTGGGTGTTTTCTCTATTTTACTCCAATCTACTTCTGTTAGTCTCTGTTTCATACCTTCCTAGTTTGCTTTTCTAAAATAGTAAACCTTAGCTTTAGTCATTACTTTTGGGGTTTTAAAAAACACTTCAAATGAGACCATGTTGTGGTCTGAGTTTGCCAGTGGTTCTCTGACCTCTGTTTTAGTTATTCTATCTTCGTTATCTGAAAAGACTAAATCAAGGCATGGCTCCCCTCTAGTCAGTGCCATGACAAATTGTGTTAGGAAGCAGTCATTTGTCATTTCCACCATTTCTATTTCATCCTTCGTGCTACCCACCGGGTTTTCCCATTTTATTTGGGGGAAGTTGAAATCCCCCATTAGTATGGCTTCTCCTTTGCTACACGCATTTCTAATGTCATTGTATAACAGATTATTGTGCTCACCCTCTGAATCTGGCGATCTATAGCATGCTCCTATTATTATGCCCTTTGAATTTTTGTCCGTTATTCTAACCCATATTGATTCGGCTTTATTTTCTTTGTCCAGGTTTAACACCTGGGCTTCAAGACTGTTTCTTATGTATAGCGCTACCCCTCCTCCTCTTCTGTCCTGCCTGTCTTTCCTATACAGTGTGTAATACAAGTAATTAGTAAAAAAAAAAAAAAAGGCTAACTTCCGTTACTGTAGCGCGATGGCTATTTACAGGCAGGTCAGTGACCTACTGTTGTCTTGAACTTTATAAACTCGATTCTTCTCCTTCCTGTGATTTTAACACTCACCATTGTATTTTGCAGCAGCTCTTAGACTAGCTTTCCTTTAGGTCTAGACACAGTGCAGGCTGGGTATATCGGATGCTTCCCGGTACAGACAAAATCATCTGTCAGAATACCAAATTTCTTTGAGATCGCAAGAAAGTGTTCCTGCAATGGTCACAGCCAAGAAAGTGTTCCTGCAATGCTTACAGCCAAGAATGCCTTACTGGTCTCGGCAATGCCCTTATACAAGTTTACAACAGCTTAGCAAAGTGTAATAAAGCACAGTGAAAGCATGATAGAGCATAGGCAAGCATTGTAAAGAATAGAGAGGTATGATAAAATATAGGCAAGCATTGTAAGGAATAGCGATGTATGGTAAAGCATATTAATGAAAGGGAAACAGAGTTATACTAGGGTTTAGTGATGTACAGGCAGTGTTGTTCTGCTGAGTCCTAGTAATGGACGTAGACTAATTTAGTTCTGTTTTGAGGGGGTTAAATATTAACCCACCATTATAGAATTTGGTGTCCTCGGAATACGGTAAACTTTTATAAAAACATGGCAGAACCATGGAAGAAGCATGGGAAAAGGGCAATTGTAAATGTATAAAGAGGAGCTATCTCAAACCAATCTTTCCTTCCCAACCCTGGAGAGTGCAAAGGTCAGTGACGTGCTCCCTGTGTGCCCCCAGCTAAGATCAGCACTTAATTTGAAGCAGCCAGTTCCTAATCATATAGCATTGCTGCAGGAGCCACTTGGAACCCCAGCGTGTGTGTCTTCACTGTTTGTTTGTTTATTTGTTTGCTTCTGGCTCCAGCAATATTGACATCAGGTAATTCCCAGGTAAATTGACTTGGATGCTGGTCTATTATTGGCTGTAAAAGTCAAAGATCACGCATGCGCGCCAGCTTGTGCGATCTGTAAATATATGCACAGTCTTTCCTATCCCTTGGTTTAAAAGCATGTTGTTTACTGGCTAGTAATAACACATGTCAGCAACCTCCCTCCTGCTCCTACCCTAAAGTAATACCAATGTGTAAGCAAGCTCACTGGAAAAGGTGTATGTATCATTTTGAATCTGAACTTTTCCTCAGAGCTTCTATTTCAAGTGTGTAGCTGTACAGAATTACTGTAGCCCCCTTCTATTTATCTTGGACAAGAACACAGGAGGAAGGGCTCCTGTTTTCTGTAAACTCCAGCACTGAAACGTTACTGGACCAGCCTGTACAGCCCGGCATTCGTCTAGAACTGCACCAGGATGATTGATACAGTAGCACAGCAGTGGTGCTTATAGACAAGAGCAAGGCCTTGGTAATTATGCTGGTGGAAAACGCCCCAAACTAGCCACTGCATTAGCAGAACAGCCAAACTCTTGTGTGAAGCCCTTAACTGAAAAAACATCCATGCAGCCCCTGTGTATGGAAATCACAAAGTTACAACGTCACTGGGGATTTATATTGTGTGACAGGACCAATCGCTGAGAACCTGATAGGCTATTAATGTCCAGACTGTTCCCTTGTACTGGTTTGAACCTCAGCATGTACGTGTGCTGTTAACTGCAGGAGGCTATACTACCGTTACACTGGTAATGTTCTAACCATGGGACGCACGACTGATCCCTCTGCTTGTTTGTAATACAAATCTGTGCATGTGACGATCTTCTAGCCCCTGCCTCATTGCTTTAATTATCAGTATGCTTTGTTAAACATCTCACAGCTGCTTTTCCTTTTCAACTGCCAGGAATCATTTGGAATTCTATTTTTTCCCATTTATATGCTGCTGAAATGAAGAGAGAGAGACCTTTGATTACCAGACCGCAGCCGCCTGTATCTTTCAACCTTTGTGATGTGATGTTTTAGTTTTTTCTTTACTTACAAATTCATCTTTCAGATCCACTTTTTTTCTGTGTCGTGTTTTCCATCATAATTTATACACTGACTGGCCAAAGAAATGGAGAAAGAACGTAAGTAAATTGAGTGTAATGCTGTGACATGTTGGGATCAACTGGACTTGTGAAGCTGTGTGCCAGGGCAGCTATTCAGCAACAGTCATGGGAAAGAGGAAGGGGTCTTCACAAGGAAGCTTGATAGAGGGTGTCCATGCAGCTGGCTTGTCCCTCAACAGTGGCTGCATTGACCAACATGTATATGAACAGAGTCTACGAAACCATTCTCTAGTTTATTGGCCAATCCAAGATATTTCTCAGCAAACAGTTGAAAATGGCTCAGAATCACTTTTCATTTTTTATTTTCCCCCAACAAGATAATTCTAGTGTTGTTTAGCACAGCAAGTTGTGCTTCTTATTTACTTACACAGCCAGTGAAATCAAAACTCGTATGCATATCTCTGAAAGGGCCATGTGGTGTACTTTTGGAATTGTTGATTATTTATGAACACATGTTTTAAGTGAAATGTTCAGGAAGTGGCAGGGTTGTGGATCCGCATCCCAGTAAGTACCAGGGCTGTTACAAGATGACATCCTACAATATTGGCACTGTGCCTCAGTAGGCTGATGTTATGCATCCCTGTAATCATTTACCTGAAAGTGATGACCTATTAGAGGAAAGCTGGCCAGTAACCAAGTTTAAACTGCCTTGAGAAACTTCCTTTTAAACTGCACACAAAGTCATAGCTTCAGACTGAACTGGGTAAAACTCAGTCATACCTACAGTACTTTCAAACAGTAATGTTGCCCTTTTCTTTTGTAAAGGTTCTCCTTTAGGTTTTAGACTTTCTGGGTGGCAAGCATTGTTAAAAACATTAAGTCCTTTTTTTTTTTTTTAAAAGGGCACTTTTTAAAAGTAAAAGAAAGGAAAATCAGTGCGCACACACACACTGAACGCGGAGGTGCAGGTGTGTGGAAGAGCCCCAGAGATCCCTGCTGAGCACTGCCTGAAAAGAAACGAACAGTCCGCTCCACACGTGCTGCTGCTGCTGCTGTTGCTGCATTTGTCTCCCCTCTGCCTAATGAAACCTTCATTCCAATCAGAGCCTCTTTTTACAACTCTGCTTCTCTGCTTGCCGCTGCCCAGGAAGGTGGGGGCTCTTTTCTTTTGCCTGCCTTTCTTTCTCTTTCCTTTTTTGTTTTCTGTTTCTCTCGTGGTTTAAGAATGCTGGGAGCTTCTTTAATTGGTCTCCAGTGCTAATGCCAGGTGTATCCACTTTTCATTGCATCAGTGAACGACCGGGGGGAGGTCTGGATTGGAACAAAATCCCTTTTTTCTTGCATTCTTTTCTTTCCGCAGGCTGTGTTCAGCGACACAAAAAGTTCCAACCAGAGCTTTCCAGAGTTTTCTTGATTTAATTAGCTAATTCACACATTCATTTTTTTATGTGTTTGTTAGACACCCTTTTTTATTTTACTTTTTAACCTTAATTAAGTCTGTGGAGGTCTGCAATGGATTTTTTAATCTTTTCAGCTGTATTGCCATACTTTGGTTTGGTCCTATACCTATTTATCATAACTGGTCCTGGTTTTCTCATTTTGCCACTTGCTACATGTTAATAAATATTTAGGAACACACACACACACACACACACACACACAATGCGTTCATACCACATGGTAATTTCCAGTGAAACGTGAGGGTCGAGCTTGACTTTCCTGAGATTTGCAGCAGTGGTCAAGCCCCCTCTAAAAGCAATAATAAAAGCCCACGTGTGGCTTCCTAAAACCCCTTGTTAAGGAATCACTTTTTTTTTTTTTTGTGCATTTACTGCGTTTGTATTTCTTTTCATTCCAGGCTATTGAAGGCAAGCTGTCTCCTTTCCTCTCGAAGGTTATTAAGTTCGCCAGCTCCCACGTCTACAGCTGCAGTCTGTGCAGCCAGAAAGGCTTCATCTGTGAGATCTGCCAAAATGGACAAGTCATTTACCCCTTCCAGGACACGGCTACCAAGCGGTGAGTCTGAGACAACGCTGTCCCGTGTGTCTCTGTGTCTCACATGACCCTGCTGAGCCCAGTCCTGGCTTCAGAGCTTCCCTTGTTTAGGTGTATTATTGAAATGACCAGGTAGGTCCCAGGAGTTGCTATAGTCAGACCCCTGCTGAGTCTGCTCAGAACTGATCAGACTAATCACGGCATGAATACATTACACAAGAGTCTGTAGGTTTTGTTTTATTGCAGCTTTTATTTCAACATTGAACTGCCTGCATAGTCTCACACTCAAATGGATCAAATTGCTGATATGCTGCAGAAAAGAACATCATGTTCACAGCAGAATAATGTGTATGTTATATGGCAATCAGAAATGTGTCACTGCTTTGGTGAAGAACACAAGGCTGACAATAGCTTTGAAATCAGAACAGGACTTGCTTTCCTTTTTTGGACTTCCCTCCCCATTCATCTTGGTTGTGTGTTACTGAGTATGGTTCATACTAAAAACAGTGATTCACTACTTTGATATGGTAGTGGCTTCAGACGCAGTAAGCAAAGCTGTAATAACACGCACCCGTCTCATAGAAATGTATACACTCATCAAAACAGTCTCGACATGGAGTGCTGTTATTTCAGTGTGGAATTTACAACATGAATTTATTTTTATTTATTTTTAAATAACTTTAAATGAATGCAAATCAACACAAGATTAGATGACAAGCGCTTTTCGAGATGTCGTCTCACCATTGTCACACTGACTAAGCCAATAAACAAATACCACAACTTATGCATGTTTTATTCCACCTATTGCCTATTCACGATCTGTCTAGCAACCAGCCTCTCAAACTGCAGAAAATCTGTTGGTTAGGGGAGTGATATAGTTTGGTATTAAACTGTGGATTTGAATGTAGTTATTTTTAAATGTACACTTAGTATAAGCTGGGGTATGGCAGTAATCATATACTAGTGCTTTTAAGTTTTCTGTTCTTTGCATACAACAGAAATGCATTAAAGATAACTGACTATGAGTTTTTTCATTATTAATGCAGGCATGTTCACATTATCTGCAGTACGTACTCTATATTCTAGCCTAGCTATATTATCATCTACACACGTGTACCACATCAGTACAGACGCTCAGACCACTTGAACAAATCAACGTTTAGCACTGAGACGTCTGCAGGGATCGTGCATGAAAAATGGAAAATGCATGAAAAATGATTCCCTTGGATTGGAGTGGAAAGAAATAACGGACTGCCTAATTTCATCACTCAGGAATGCATTCCGATCCCACTGGACCCCTTCATTCTGGAAGCTTAATGATACGTTTTCATTGAATGAATCGGCTGTTTATTCATTCATAGCCGAGTGCCAGTGCCCCGAGCAGCATGGCTGAGGTAGCTTGCACTCCTGGGTCTGCTTGCTGTTGGTGTGTGTTCTTGTGTTTGTCAGGGAGGATTCCTGTTTAGACTGGTCATTTCTATGGGGGGCACGGGATACTTGGTATTTCCGTTGGCTGTGCTAATATTTTTTCTACAGTGTTACTGCAGAAAGCATTAGTTTCTATTAGAGCTTAAAGAAAATGAAAGACAGGTTGAATGGATGCCTGAGTCCCGCGCTTACCTGGGTTAGGTGCTCAGACGTTTCGTATCTCTCACGTCAATCAGTCCCCACGCATGCGTTAGACACCGCGAAGCCCAGATTCAACAACATCAAGGAAGCTAATTAGTGTTTGCTGGAGGGTCTTTTGTGACCCTGCCATTTCAAGCATGAGGAGAAGAAACCTCAATGGCTTTAAAAACGTTTGTCAAATAAGAAATCCCAGGCATTCTTCAGGGAGCCCAACCCACACAAAGCGAGCACAGCTGGGGCTCCTCTGCAGAGCCTGCAAGACTGGGGGCCTTTTCTACAGGGTCCTCAGAGGGACTTTTGACATTCATTTGGGGATGGGACTTGTGCAGACGCAGGACAAGGAAGTAATTGTGTGCGGAGGGGGGTGCTTGTTTTTGTTTTGTTTCTGGTGTTTAAAACAGTAATTAGTTCATTAATTAACCAATTACTCTGGAAATAATAAGCTAATTCTGCACAGAGTGGTGCATTTTCATTTTCTAGAAATAAGAAAAGGAACCGGAAACAGTTGATCATTTAGATTTTGTTTTCCAGGGAAAATAGTGTTGAAAAAGCAGAGGTTTAGAAATGTGAGAGCCCACGAACGGAGACATTGGCCAGCGCTGCTCACGTGATAAAGGCGCCCGCAGTAATGCTAGCTGTTCCTGCCTTCCACTAATGGGAGGTAGCTCTACTGAAAAGCATGGATGTCATGGTCAGACAAAAACATTGGTCTGTGGTGGATCAGAATCAAAAAACACAAACAAACCCAAAGAAAAACAATTCTGCTATTAAAAAGTAATCTCCAGAAATAAATACAGTCCCATCTTTCTTATAATTATAACTTGTTTCCTTTTGGCTCCCCTAAGCCCTGCTAAGATATTCCACCAAGCCACAATTACAGAATGTCTTCTTATAAATCATCTTCCTCCTTCACGTGTGAGGAGAGCCTGTGTGCCACCTCCTCTAGAGCCAGGGCACAGTTCCCAGAAGCGTCTTGGCCATGTTTGGAAATGGCTGTGAGGTTTGCCTACAGTGGCCAATACTGCCTGCAGTGTTGAAAAGAAGGTTGAGTCTACTCAACGCATTGTATTCACTTTTTTGATTAATCTATCCAACGCTCAAGTATCGTTAAGTTTATGACAGTGGCCTGTTGTGCCCGCGGCTGCCCCTTTGGGAACATGCTTGCTCTTGCACTGTGTTTGCAGGTTTGTTTCAGTCAGGCTTCACGCTGTGCTAGGGCTGGACTGTGCTCACTGTTTGTTGTGCAGGTGTTTGTTTAATCCTCAAATCAGCACTCACCTTTGGCCACCATAAAGCTTTCCAGTTAGTTCTGCTGTAACTCTGCTGGCGCACTGTTTGTTGCGGGGTTCTGATAACAAGCCTGTTACTCAGCAAGATGCCAAGGAAAAAGAATGATCAACTCACCTAGGGAGTGGCAATCAGAAAGCAAGCCATTTAGAAAGTATTTTAGTCTAATGAAATGTTCGTTAGTGTCGGCTTGCAGTTGATTAATATGAGTTTAAAAGGCTCTGCTTCCACCTTGATTGGTATTGCATTGCACCCTAACAGAGCACCGGAGATAAAGATTTTAGGCGTGTTAAAAAAGGGATCTTTTATGCCTTACACATTTCCAAAATATTTAATTAATTACCTGTTTTAATACCCTATTAGTAATTTCCACCCCCTCTACAAAAGTAGGAGGAGTGGCAAACACTGTTGCAGCAGCAAAGGTCATTCAAAATGATCTAGACAAGATTCAGAACTGGGCAGATACATGGCAAATGACATTTAATAGAGAAAAGTGTAAGGTACTGCACGCAGGAAATAAAAATGTACATTATAAATATCATATGGGAGATATTGAAATTGGAGAAGGAATCTATGAAAAAGACCTAGGAGTTTTTGTTGACTCAGAAATGTCTTCATCTAGGCAATGTGGGGAAGCTATAAAAAAGGCTAACAAGATACTCGGATACATTGTGAAAAGTGTTGAATTTAAATCAAGGGAAGTAATGTTAAAACTGTACAATGCACTTGTAAGACCTCGTCTTGAATATTGTGTGCAGTTCTGGTCACCTCGCTATAAAAAAGATATTGCTGCTCTAGAAAGAGTGCAAAGAAGAGCGACCAGAATTATTCCGGGCTTAAAAGGCATGTCATATGCAGACAGGCTAAAATAATTGAATCTGTTCAGTCTTGAACAAAGAAGACTACGCGGCGACCTAATTCAAGCATTCAAAATTCTAAAAGGTATTGACAGTGTCGACCCAAGGGACTTTTTCAGCCTGAAAAAAGAAACAAGGACCAGGGGTCACAAATGGAGTTTAGAAAAAGGGGCATTCAGAACAGAAAATAGGAGACACTTTTTTACACAGAGAATTGTGAGGGTCTGGAATCAACTCCCCAGTAATGTTGTTGAAGCTGACACCCTGGGATCCTTCAAGAAGCTGCTTGATGAGATTTTGGGATCAATAAGCTACTGACAACCAAACGAGCAAGATGGGCCGAATGGCCTCCTCTCCTTTGTAAACTTTCTTATGTTCTTATGTTCTTACAACTGTGATAATGGTAAACCCCTGTTCAAAATCACCGTCTCACAGGAGATAGAAATTACACCCCTCGTTGTTATTTCTCAATCCACCCCACTTCAGAAGTTCATCTTTTAGAAGTGGTTGAAAATGTAAATCTTTTTTTTTTAAACTTACATTGCTTTGCTTAGTTAACAAACTGCAAAGCGTTTTTTCATCCCTTGCAGTAAATATTAGAAAGGGTGAAAAATCTGCATTCGTGTAATAACATTTGCGCAACAGCATTAATCCCATCCATAACAGTGTTAATCCCATGCAAAACAGTGTTTATACCATGCACAACAGCGTTAATAAAATGCACAACGGTGTTAATACAATGCACAACAGCGTTAATCCCATGCATAACAGTGTTAATACCATGCACAACAGTTAATCACATGCAAAACAGTGTTTATACCATGCACAACAGCGTTAATACAATGCACAACAGTGTTAATACAATGCACAACAGCGTTAATCCCATGCAAAACAGTGTTTATACCATGCACAACAGCATTAATACAATGCACAACAGTGTTAATACATGTTTATACCATGCACAACAGCATTAATACAATGCACAACAGTGTTAATACAATGCACAATAGTGTTAATCCCATGCATAACAGTGTTAATCCCATGCAAAACAGTGTTAATCCCATGCACAACAGTGTTAATACAATGCACAACAGTGTTAATACAATGCACAACAGCGTTAATCCCATGCAAAACAGTGTTTATACCATGCACAACAGCGTTAATCCCATGCATAACAGTGTTAATCCCATGCATAACAGTGTTAATCCCATGCATAACAGTGTTAATTCCTGTTATGGTGCTGCCGTCTCTCTGTCCTGACCTGGAAGTAAACACCATCCAGTCCTCCCACATGGTTTCCCTCCTGCCTCTTAATGAGCCACGGAACCCAGATCCGCACTTTAACAAACAAAAGAAACAAGAAGCATTCACATGCTAATGAGAGTGCAGTGTACTCTCATTAGCGATTAGGGCATTTAGAATACAAGCAAAACAAAAACAGAAAGATGCACTGAAAAGAAGGGTTCATCTGAAAGCTTGCCTTTCCCAACCACTTTATCTTGGAAAGCTGTTTATTTATTATGCAGGAGCAACACAAATCCGACCCAGACCATGTAACTAGACCATCAGCCGTGCAGCTATACTGATAAACATGTAACTATAGCCATGCAGTTATACTAGAGCCCAATCTGAGTAGAGTGCTGTACCACTACATTGAATCTGCACAGATAGGAACCACACACATGCTATTCACATGTCACACTGTGGTCATTACCATGATTTACCCTGGCTTGCCGTGTTTATTAATATGTTTTACCATACCTTGTTATTCTTTATAATGCTTACCTATGCTTTACCGTGCATTTACTATGCTTTAGTACACATTGCTCTGCTTTTACTATAGTAAACTTTTATAAAAGAAAATACTGGCTGTGTGTAAATAATCCCTCGATAACTAGAAGCTGCTACACGATTCTTCATTCTATATATATATATATATATATATATATATATATATATATATATATATATATATATATAGAGAGAGAGAGAGAGAGAGAGAGAGAGAGGGCGAGGGCGAGAGATAGATATATACACACACACACACACACACAGTATGAGGTTTCTTCCGAATACTTAGTTACATGTTTTATTAACTTGTACAGATGCATTGTTATTCCCTGGTCATTGTCGTCCGTACTTGTGAATGTCACATTTTAAAAAAGTTTCCAATTATCTGGAGGACCGTTTATCCAGTTGACTTTAAACTCGGTATTAACTGTTTTTATCAGAAGTTATTGTGAGTTCTGTGGATATATGGGTGGTGTCTGTCTGCCTGTGCATGTTACTGACACACTTGATGATAATGAATTGGAACATCCTGAAATGAAAAGGGAGTTATTGTTACATGCTGCTTGCCCCGGTCAGTGCTGCTCACCCTTGCCCGCTCTTGTCTTGTCCTTGTGCTCTCTAGCTGTGAGGGCTGTGGAGCTGTCTTCCATGGCGAGTGCCGCTCGAAGGCTCAGCCCTGCCCCCGGTGTGTGCGCAGGGAGATGCACAAGAAACCCCGCTCCTTCTGGAGAAAGCTGAACCAGGACGAGAGCGCAGAGGACTCCTGGAACAACTTCGAGATGCCTTTCCAGAGCACCTGAGGAGAGGGCCCTGTGCAAAACGGGCCCCCACAGCCAGCCAGCGAGGGAAGGACCCGCCTCCGAGCCCACAATTCCACAAGGGAAGTGGGAATGTTAGGGAATATCATGTTTGAAATGTAGCTGTACATTCCCAAACAGACATGAATCTAAAAAATTCTAAGTGACCCAGAATCACAGAAATGACTGGAAGGTATTTTAGGTTACGCAGGTTATGTTTTTCTATCATTTAAGTGCTTTATAGTTTCCACTGTGACAAATGAGCAGAGTTTAATAAGAGGAGTACTGCAAGTCTGACGCCGAGTGAACCTTCACTTAAAAGGTACAATGCAGAAAAATAACTGTCAGCATGTGTAACATGACTGCCGTGCTGGATATTCCCTTTGTAGACCTCTCTGGAAAGAACCTGCTTAAATTCACCAGTTTGTCACATCGCTGATGGTTTACTTCTATAACAACCAATAGCCAGTGATGAAGCCCTGCCAGCCTTGTTAATAAACATGGCCTCTCTGTTAGCCTGGTCCCTAGTAGCAGCCTCCGCATGGAGAGAGATGCATTGCCCTCCCTCCCCTTTGGGGCCAGCGTGGCCTGTACCCAATACCAAACAGAAAAAGTACTTGATTCAAAGTGTACTCTGTACCTAACCACAGCCACAGAATCCTGAAATTACACTGTACTAAACCACAGCCACAGAATCCTGAAATTACACTGTACCTAACCACAGCCACAGAATCCTGAAATTACACTGTACCAAACCACAGCCACAGAATCCTGAAATTACACTTTACCAAACCACAGCCACAGAATCCTGAAATTACACTGTACCTAACCACAGCCACAGAATCCTGAAATTACACTGTACCAAACCACAGTCACAGAATCCTGAAATTACACTGTACCAAACCACAGCCACAGAATCCTGAAATTACACTGTACCAAACCACAGCCACAGAATCCTGAAATTACACTGTACCAAACCACAGCCACAGAATCCTGAAATTACACTGTACCAAACCACAGCCACAGAATCCTGAAATTACACTGTACCAAACCACAGCCACAGAATCCTGAAATTACACTGTACCAAACCACAGCCACAGAATCCTGAAATTACACTGTACCAAACCACAGCCACAGAATCCTGAAATTACACTGTACCAAACCACAGCCACAGAATCCTGAAATTACACTGTACCAAACCACAGCCACAGAATCCTGAAATTACACTGTACCAAACCACAGCCACAGAATCCTGAAATTACACTGTACCAAACCACAGCCACAGAATCCTGAAATTACACTGTACCAAACCACAGCCACAGAATCCTGAAATTACACTGTACCAAACCACAGCCACAGAATCCTGAAATTACACTGTACCAAACCACAGCCACAGAATCCTGAAATTACACTGTACCAAACCACAGCCACAGAATCCTGAAATTACACTGTACCAAACCACAGCCACAGAATCCTGAAATTACACTGTACCAAACCACAGCCACAGAATCCTGAAATTACACTGTACCAAACCACAGCCACAGAATCCTGAAATTACACTGTACCAAACCACAGCCACAGAATCCTGAAATTACACTGTACCAAACCACAGCCACAGAATCCTGAAATTACACTGTACCAAACCACAGCCACAGAATCCTGAAATTACACTGTACCAAACCACAGCCACAGAATCCTGAAATTACACTGTACCAAACCACAGCCACAGAATCCTGAAATTACACTGTACCAAACCACAGCCACAGAATCCTGAAATTACACTGTACCAAACCACAGCCACAGAATCCTGAAATTACACTGTACCAAACCACAGCCACAGAATCCTGAAATTACACTGTACCAAACCACAGCCACAGAATCCTGAAATTACACTGTACCTAACCACAGCCACAGAATCCTGAAATTACACTGTACCAAACCACAGCCACAGAATCCTGAAATTACACTGTACCAAACCACAGCCACAGAATCCTGAAATTACACTGTACCAAACCACAGCCACAGAATCCTGAAATTACACTGCACCTAACCACAGCCACAGAATCCTGAAATTACACTGTACCAAACCACAGCTACAGAATCCTGAAATTACACTGTACCAAACCACAGCCACAGAATCCTGAAATTACACTGAGGTTTCACAGCCACTCCTGCGGCACACCAGGGGGCACAGGGTTTAAAGCTGAGAGAACACAAAGCCACTTTGTGGTTTGGAACTTGTTTCAGGACACGAGGTTTCAGGCCACTCCGCGGCACACCAGGGGGCACAGGGTTTGAAGCGACAAGGTTGCCTCAAACTAGGCCTCCCTGTCTCCTGGAACCAGGTTTCAAGCCTTGGTTGGTATTGCATTGCACCACCAGCAATATTCCTGTTCACTTTGTATCCCTTTGCAAAGTGGCTGTGAAGTCTCTAACTGCTCTGCTTCATGTCTGCTCTGCACAGCAACTCGATTTCAAGATGGCTTCATGACGGCTCTTGGTAATGGGTTTCCGTCAAGCTTGAAACTCTGGTGTTGTTTGTTCTTTGATTGGATCTCAAGTATGCAGAGGTACATTAGGGTAGGAGAGCTAGTGTGCGTTGGATGGAAATTGGTGCAGTAGTTGTAAAAATGACTTAAGAGCAAACAGGGGTTGGGTGATCGGCAAGATTACACTACCACTCGACAGCCGTAAAGCTCCTCCTCTAGGGGGATATCCTGTATGGGTAAGACATGCACAGCAGTGTGCTGTAGCACTTTCACCTCCTCACTGCAGCCTGAAAGGCAGGAGCCATGCATAGCTGTTAACTTTGTCTGTGCCAAGCAAAACTCGATATAAAACAGCCTGGTCAATGGGCAGCCCTCGCCAGAACAGATATGTTGTATTATAATAAGATTTATCTAATTACTTGAAAACTGAGGCAATAATGAAAAGTGTTACATTTGCAGTATATTTTATGCTTTTAAAGTGTGGCTTTTTTTGTTAATTTTGACAACAAAGTGTTTTCCCTATGCAAACAGATTGTCCTTGCTTGTGTTCACTAACCCAGGAGTCTGATTCGTACAGGTGCCTTTCCAGCAATCCTGATCTGCTTTTTTCCCTTGTTTTGTTTTTTTCTGTTTTTACTAAAAAGAAAAAGAAAAAAGAAAATTGTCTCGTGTGAGTAACTTTTCTCTTCCTTTACTTCCATGTATGACCAACAGCACAGGCTATTCTTTTAAATTGACTATGACATTATATGATGAGAAGCCAGGGATAGAAATAAAACTCTCATTGTATAGCAGCGTGATCCGTTCCTGGTTTTACTGTGAGTTTAGTAAGACACACCTGAACTTGTTACCTATACACTGTGGTTAATCAATCTTGTATTAAAACCTGCAATTGGTGAAACTGCTTTGCAGTAGGGAGTCTTACTTCCATCACTGGAAACTTGTATTGTTTTGCCTGTTTCTGATCCTTCATGTTACTGTTCTGTTGCCATTGAAGGCTACTATTAATCAAAGCTCACTACACCAGGGTACTGTATCCACTGTTACAGAGGTTAAGGATCTCTTGTAAACCATTAATAATGCATCTATAAATGTGTTCTAGAGCAGTGGTTCTGAACCCTGGTCCTGGGGACCCCCCTGCTGTGGCTGCTGGTTTTCATTCCAACCCAGCTCTCAACTAATTAACTAGACCCTTCATCGATCTAATGATTTGCTTAATTAAACCTTTTTAATTGTTTTCAGCTGTTAAACAGTTGCAAAGTTCAAGTTACTTATAAAATCTTATGGTTAACTTGAAATCTGCAACTGTTTAACAGCTGAAAACAATTAAAAAGGTCTAATTAAGCAAATCATTAGTCTCGCGTGTTGCGGTAATAAGTCTAGCCGGAGGGGTGTACCTCCCCGAACCACAACTGACCGGTCGCTAGTAGTGTTGGTCGTCGACTAACGAAGACAAGAATCCGACACATCTCATCGTCGTCAGTAGTGTTGGGTCTCGTCGTAATAAACGACGGACAGGAATCCGAGCATCTATGTCTCGTCAATTAAGGGTCTAGTTAAATTCAGCTGATTGCTGCTGTCCTTGGGCTCTGTAGAGAGCAGCAATTGAGAGCTGGTTGGAATGAAAACCAGCAGCCACAGCAGCGGGGTCCCCAGGACCAGGGTTCAGAACCACTGCTCTAGAGGATGTGCACCATTATTAGACACTTGTGTTTTAGAGCTGCACAAACCCATTATTCAGATCGCACTCTCCACAGGGGAGGGTCGTTGGTGTTGACTGGGCAGCGATCATCACAAACCCAAGCAGCTGATTGCTGCTGTTCTTAGGCTGTGTAGAGAGCAGCAGTCATCACAAACCCAAGCAGCTGATTGCTGCTGTCCTTAGGCTCTGTAGAGAGCAGCAGTCATCACAAACCCAAGCAGCTGTATTGCTGCTGTTCTTAGGCTCTGTAGAGCAGCAGTCATCACAAACCCAAGCAGCTGATTGCTGCTGTTCTTAGGCTCTGTAGAGAGCAGCAGTCATCACAAACCCAAGCAGCTGATTGCTGCTGTTCTTAGGCTCTGTAGAGAGCAGCAGTCATCACAAACCCAAGCAGCTGATTGCTGCTGTCCTTAGGCTCTGTAGAGAGCAGCAGTCATCACAAACCCAAGCAGCTGATTGCTGCTGTCCTTAGGCTCTGTAGAGAGCAGCAGTCATCACAAACCCAAGCAGCTGATTGCTGCTGTCCTTAGGCTCTGTAGAGAGCAGCAGTCATCACAAACCCAAGCAGCTGATTGCTGCTGTACTTAGGCTCTGTAGAGAGCAGCAGTCATCACAAACCCAAGCAGCTGATTGCTGCTGTACTTGGGCTCTGTAGAGAGCAGCAGTCATCACAAACCCAAGCAGCTGATTGCTGCTGTACTTGGGCTCTGTAGAGAGCAGCAGTCATCACAAACCCAAGCAGCTGATTGCTGCTGTCCTTAGGCTCTGTAGAGAGCAGCAGTCATCACAAACCCAAGCAGCTGATTGCTGCTGTACTTGGGCTCTGTAGAGAGCAGCAGTCATCACAAACCCAAGCAGCTGATTGCTGCTGTTCTTAGGCTCTGTAGAGAGCAGCAGTCATCACAAACCCAAGCAGCTGATTGCTGCTGTCCTTAGGCTCTGTAGAGAGCAGCAGTCATCACAAACCCAAGCAGCTGATTGCTGCTGTCCTTAGGCTCTGTAGAGAGCAGCAGTCATCACAAACCTAAGCAGCTGATTGCTGCTGTTCTTAGGCTCTGTAGAGAGCAGCAGTCATCACAAACCCAAGCAGCTGATTGCTGCTGTTCTTAGGCTGTGTAGAGAGCAGCAGTCATCACAAACCCAAGCAGCTGATTGCTGCTGTCCTTGGGCTCTGTAGAGAGCAGCAGTCATCACAAACCCAAGCAGCTGATTGCTGCTGTTCTTAGGCTCTGTAGAGAGCAGCAGTCATCACAAACCCAAGCAGCTGATTGCTGCTGTTCTTAGGCTCTGTAGAGAGCAGCAGTCATCACAAACCCAAGCAGCTGATTGCTGCTGTTCTTAGGCTCTGTAGAGAGCAGCAGTCATCACAAACCCAAGCAGCTGATTGCTGCTGTTCTTAGGCTCTGTAGAGAGCAGCAGTCATCACAAACCCAAGCAGCTGATTGCTGCTGTTCTTAGGCTCTGTAGAGAGCAGCAGTCATCACAAACCCAAGCAGCTGATTGCTGCTGTCCTTAGGCTCTGTAGAGAGCAGCAGTCATCACAAACCCAAGCAGCTGATTGCTGCTGTACTTGGGCTCTGTAGAGAGCAGCAGTCATCACAAACCCAAGCAGCTGATTGCTGCTGTCCTTGGGCTCTGTAGAGAGCAGCAGTCATCACAAACCCAAGCAGCTGATTACTGCTGTTCTTAGGCTCTGTCGAGAGCAGCAGTCATCACAAACCCAAGCAGCTGATTGCTGCTGTCCTTAGGCTCTGTAGAGAGCAGCAGTCATCACAAACCCAAGCAGCTGATTGCTGCTGTCCTTAGGCTCTGTAGAGAGCAGCAGTCATCACAAACCCAAGCAGCTGATTGCTGCTGTACTTGGGCTCTGTAGAGAGCAGCAGTCATCACAAACCCAAGCAGCTGATTGCTGCTGTTCTTAGGCTCTGTAGAGAGCAGCAGTCATCACAAACCCAAGCAGCTGATTGCTGCTGTTCTTAGGCTCTGTAGAGAGCAGCAGTCATCACAAACCCAAGCAGCTGATTACTGCTGTTCTTAGGCTCTGTAGAGAGCAGCAGTCATCACAAACCCAAGCAGCTGCTTCTTCACTTGAATGGTAAATTAGCCGGATCGACCCCGATGACCCTCACCTGTGAAGAGCCCGATTCGGACAATCAAATCATCGTTTCGTGCAGCACTGATGTGTTTTATTAACAGATTGCTAGACCTGGGCTGATTTTACTGATCCCTAAATGAGCATTCTGAGTGGTTTGGCCCTGGTTTTGCAACATTGCCGTTTTTGTTTCATAAAAATGATGCAAATTGCACTTGGAGTAAACAAGAGACTATTGTACAGTAAGAAAGGGGAATGGAGTCGTTGGGTGCGTCTGTCATTCGCTTAGGTTTCAATAAGTGTCATAAAGCAAGCTTTAATACAGTAATGATATTCCTTACTGTAAATCACAGGTATGAAACCTGCTTCCATTGCTAAGAGGCGACACGTTTTGTTGTGGATAAGTAACCTGTAAATAATGCTGGGGGGTTACGTTTCTATAGAAGCGTTGATTTTCTTATTTTAGCTATGTGTACTCTTACTATTTAGCAATACTTTGCCTTTTTGCCTTTGCCTTTTTGATGTGAAATACCGACTGGAGGCAAGAGGGTTCAGTTCAGCTGGTGTTTGCTTTTTGTGACGGCCTAACGAGTATGACTGCCTACAGCAGAAAGCCCGGAGAACGATCTTTCCTTCTGTTCTACAAAGAGGTACAAACATTCCTCTCAATTCATCTGGATGGAGGGAGCCAGTCTGCTGTCGAAAACGACAGAATGTTGCAGGGGTTGGTTGGAAGGTATTGCTGATCAACATTTTGACACTTTCTACAGGGTCACGTGGCTGGCTCTGCAAGTTAAGTTAGCTAGCTAGTTAGTTAGTTGTAGAACACAGCGTTGACAGGAATAGTCCTATGCCAATATGAGTGTGTAATGACAGGCCACCACTTAGTCGCTATAATGAGTTTCTCAGTCAAGGAGTTTCTAAAGCTGAGGGAACACAAAGCCACTTTGTGACTTGGAAGTTTGAGGAGACTAGGTTTCAGGCCACTGCATGGCACACCAGGGGAGACTTGGGGTTTGATACAGCAAACTTATCTCGGGCTAGTTCACCCAATCTCCCAGAACCAGGTTTCAAGCCAGAAAAAGTGACATTGTGTTCCCTCAGCTTTAAACCAGGCATGGACCATCGCTCCTTCACGCTAATTTAAAATACTTTGGCACCTCTGAAGGTGCAACAGTACAGGATTCTGTCATGAAGTAAAACAAGTTTACATTTAGAATAAGGAATATAGCCAAGCACCTGTTTGCAGGGTTTATTGTTCAAAGGTAGTGAATAGTAGTGGCAGTTCCAGACACTTTTCTGGGATGTTAACGAGTGGTAGCTGAAATCAGGATTATTGTAGTGCAAGTTTAACTGGGATCACTTAGAAAGGATGGATTTTCAGGGATTAATAACATTGCTGTCAATGTCTACAGAAGGATGTAATATGTAACATTATAAAGTCCAGGTAAAGGCTGTGTGGTCCAGTGGTTAAAGAAATGGCCTTGTAACCAGGAGGTCCCTGGTTCAAATCCCAGCTTAGCCACTGACTCATTGTGTAACCCTGAGCAAGTCACTTAACCTCCTTGTGCTCCGTCTTTTGGGTGAGACATTGTTGTAAGTGACTCTGCAGCTGATGCATAGTTCACACACCCTAGTCTCGTATCTTCTAAAGCACTTTGTGATGGTGGTCCACTATGAAAGGCGCTATATAAAAATAAAGATTATTATAGATTATTAACACACAAGGCCAGGGTGTTTAAAAAGGGACATTTCAAAGAGAAACTTAACTTCTACATGGTGGTATCAACTAAACTAATGACTACCACTAACTCTAAATGAATTCATGTTGTGATCTTGTGAAGGCATGATAATATAGCCAGACCACTGCATTCATTTTAATATTTCTATTCTAGCAATGTTTTCCTCATGTCTGTGTGAAAAGTGGCTTTGTGTTTTATTATTGGTTGACAATGTGTAGCAGCTGCTCTCTTATGCAATAACAGGACTGTGTTTAAATGCATTTCTATACCAATGATACAAATAGAAATAAAAAAGTAATGTTTAACACTAAATGTCTGATTTATCTCTATCAATCTGTCCTGTCTGTCACTCTAATCTATCTGCTGAGTTATGTATCGCCTTCTGTCTGTCGCTCTAATCTATCTGTCTAGTTATCTATCTATCTGTCACTGTAATCTGTCTGTCTGTCTGTGTCACTTTAATCTGTTTGTCTCGTTATCTGTCTAGTTGTCTATCACTCTAATCTAATTATCTGTTTGTGTGTTTGTCTCTCTGTCTATTTATCTGCATGTCAGTATATTACCATATATTCACAATGACTGAGCTGGGAGGGTACCTGTGTGGCGCTCCTACCTGCACACAAACTAACAGTGAGGAGGAGAGCATGCTGCTTCTGTGAGGGCCTTTGGAGACATAAGCACAGTTACACTGGCAGCAGTCAAACACGACACGCGCTCTTATAGACAACATGATTCAATTGGTAAAAGTGTCGTTAAAATTGACTTAGGCTGACAGCAAACCATTTGAAGTGCATTAAAAAAAAAGAATGAGTCAAATCATCTAAGTAAAATGTTTGTAATAATTGCATCAAAACTGCACTCCTCTTGCTCGTTCGACCCAACACAGGAATGGAAGGTTTCAGCGCTGACGTACACTTTTAATAATACAAAAATCAACACTAGCTCTTCTGAGCACTTACTAAACAATAGCAGGTCTCTGACGAACTTACAGGACAGCTGAGCCGTTTACCTGACATACAAAGAAAACATCTTTTCACAGTTTTAACTAAAACCCTCACAACCTTTTTTTTTTTTTTTTACCAGCTCCCTGGTGATTTCTTTTTTGATGGAGTTTCGAGCTTCTGTGGCTGTTTCCAATTGACACCAGTTATCTCATTTGGGAACAGCCACATTCTTACATGGTTTTTGGCAGGGACCCCCTCCCTGCTTTGTTACATAATATAGAATTGGACAAAACCCAGTTCTGTTATCATTCTCCATGATGTGTAGTGTTAATCACAAGCGATAATGGTGCATCGGCCCCTTCTGTGACTAATAAACCTGGCTGCAGGTGTTGGCTTGTTAATTCTGTACATATCTCCAGTGTAAATATTTATTTGGTACATTGGGAGGGGGTGGGAGGTGTTTTATCAAGATGTGTGACTGTGTTCATCTTTGCTTAAAAACTTTTAACAGTTTCAGAGATCCTTCACACACATGCACATGGGGCTGTGTGTAGTGTGGTTTGAATGTGACACTTAGGAATTGCATGATGTTAAGCATGCATTTGTCTGTGTAAACAGCTTTGTCTCAGGCTCAGAGAATGCATTTTGGTGCAAGAACATTAACATTCTTAAATACAAATCTGGAGACTCTGTTCTTTACCTCTGGCTGCAGGTAACAGGAAGATTTAAGGTGGTGCAAAGGTATTGGGAACCACATTTGTTCTGGGATTAGCTATATAAAAAGGACACTTGTCCATGCTTATCTGCTGTATTTTACAAGGGGAATTGAGATTCCAAAGTTGATTTTTGTAGTTGAGTGTGGAATTCTTCTGTTCTCAATGGGAATAAAATGATAACATTCCCCTTAAAAGTAATTATCTCCAAGAAAGTTTCCGACTTTGAGATGATCCAGGCTTTCACAGCGGTGCTGTACTGTAACACAGTTTGACGAGTGGCACCACAGATTCAAAGTAAGACGTAGATATGAAAACAAACTGCATTTTTTGTTCTTCATTTTGTCCCATGAAACCTGCTGCAGAACTGCTGCACAAGGCATCAATTCAGACTGACTACAAACTCCGAGCCACTTGGCAAATGCTCTCCGTCCCCCTTCTTAATTCCCAGTTAAACAAAAAAAAAAGTAACCAGTTTGTTGTGTGTATCTCTGTGCACTGTGTCGACTAACTCATTTGCCTCTGATTTTTATTGAGAGCCTGGAAAATTGAATGAGTGTCCTACGTGCCTAATTGTCATCGTCAATTAGTGCATTGTCAGAAAACACAATAGCTTTACTGTAGCGAGCGGAACGGTCTCTGTGCTTCTCCATTCGTCCACAGTGCAGTCAAGGCTCATTTAGGGCCCCTCACAACACAGGAGAGAAATGCCATCAGAAAAGAAAACAAAAGCGGGTTGAAAAAAAAAAAGCAACTGGTATCCAGCGTAAGGTTTGTCCCTGTGAAAGGAGAACATGTCTGCTTCGCATTCATTGTCCGCTCACTGCACAAAGAGAAACTGGGTCTTAGCAGTAATTAGAGAGCGAACTGAGGAAAGAACATTGCTAGTCTCTGGGGCTTGTTCCAACTTACACACACACAAAGAGAGCACTTCACCCAGCGCTGCGCAAACATATGTATTTGCTGATTCTTGTGTTTGACATGGTCGGACCACTTAAAAGAGATTTCAAGCAGAGGTCCAAGATGAACCCATCTGACAGCCTGTGATAGAAGATGCCTCTCTCTCCCCTTGGGTTGGTTCAGTCAATCAATCAATCAGTCAATCAATCAATCAACCATTGATTTGTAAAGATTCTTAAGTGATCTCTGGGAAAGGTCAAGGTCTTTCCACCTGAATGCTATTTGCATCTTCTTTATGTGTGAAAGGAAAATAAAACTGTTTATTAAACCAGTAACAAGCGACGTAGAGCCACTTCTCAGTTCCAACACTTTCCTGGGTCCATTTCCACGGTTATGTTAAAAGCCACATCCTCATAAGACATGTGATTGGAAGCCGTCTACATGCATACTCATAATGCACGTCATAATGCAGGGGCATCTTAAAGGTGCAGCAGGAAATACAGCATGAGAGGTAGCACACTCCTCTCCCTGTCCCCTAAGCAAGCAACAGTCTGAGCTGCACCCTCCCAGACCAGTTGAACTCACACCTGCCTGGCCAGCCTTTCAGGAGATGAGGATGACAGGACCCTGGACGGATGAAGCTTTACAATGTAAAGACAATGTTTAGCTGGCCTTATGACTGCAGGATCTCAACAGGGCAAGAAAGATGGACCCTGACAACATCCTATGTGTGTAAGCTTCTGCTCCTTACCCTGCTTCTCAGGTTATAAAGAACAGAGCAGGGTGCACACAGTCACACAGCAGAGCTGACCCATGTATGATACTGCAACACGCAAACACACAGCAAAGCTGAACCCTGTATGAATGCTGTGAAGTCTGCGCTTGTAGTGTATGCGACTGTGCTCTAGCGTGTTCACCCTGACAATAGTAAACAGAAGGCTGCTTGCAGTGCTTTGCTGTGGGGACTTTTTCAATTGGAACATCGTCACAGTGGGGTCTATTTTAATTATCTTTATAGTGCAGGAGCTTAATACAGCTGTCCTCAAATGTACGCACCTGATCTTTTCTTTTTTTTTTGCTGACCTTGTTTCACCTTTTCTTTATTGTACCTAATAGTGTGAGCAAGTAAATAATTTCTTTCTGGGAGAAATCCCTAGCTGGATCATTATAGCTGGGTTGATGGGCTGTTTATGGTCAAAATGTTTGTCATTAAATTAATTCAAGTTTCTTTTGGAATTTCTAAATGTAGCCCTGCTGAGTGTTTGACAGTTATGGATGAGTTCAGAATGACCATTCATCTAGAGCTGTCACCACCAAAACCAAAAAGGGTACCAAACCCTCGAACAAGACACGCATTCCATTCCAGCTTCACAAAACTGTACAGTCTGACAGAGAGCGGTCATTGTGTCCCTAACAGGTTTAAGAGAGGCTTGCCTCAGCTGGTTACAGTAACTCAGCTGCTTGGGACATTCTCTGTTTTTTTTGTGGCAGAGGAAATGTTTGTTTATGCAGCAGAGGTCTCCACCCTGGATGCCCAGTTGAAACATTTGGAAGAGCGAGAGCGTGCCACAAGGAGACTCGCTCGTTTCTATTGAAATTCATTTGATATTGTGCAGCAGCAGCAGCAGCTGGTGGCTTCCTCTGCTCTGCACTGGGAGGAGAGAGAGAGAGAGCCTTGTTAAGAAAAGGTCTGAGACTTGCTTCAGTGCTGTGATTAGCAGCCCTGCTCGCTAAAGCTACTGCATGACATCACAGGCCTTTGTCTATGCGGTTAGCTTGTTCTTTCAAGCACCACAGATACATGAATGGAGCAGAGAAGAAAAGCCTTTATACAGGCACCTGTATGAACATGCAGGCTCTGTCCAAAACAGGGAGGAAATGGAGAAGTTATTGTTCTGCTGCCTGCTTACCCCTTGTAAAAGGGCTCCTTGAAATGTTCACTGCTGTTAATCTGCAGGTTACCATGCTTATATCATGCATTTACTACATCTGTACAGTAGTGTATTCAGCTTCTTTAAAGGTATACCTGGCAGGACATACTAGCTTGACTGCTAGTAAACTGGAATATTGAATGGCTTCCTACTGGGTTATACACTATATAAGAGGTGTAGAAGAGGCCAGTGTAACGATATACATCACGCTCGACATCTGTCCAATTACTGTGAAAGAAGCTCCCCGACCGGTCCTTTGCTCTAGCAGCAGCGTCACTGGCCCCCTTCCTGACCGCTCCTTTGCGCTAGCAGCAGCGTCACTGGCCCCCTTCCTGACCGCTCCTTTGCGCTAGCAGCAGTGTCACTGGCCCCCTTCCTGACCGCTCCTTTGCGCTAGCAGCAGGGTCACTGGCCCCCTTCCTGACCGCTCCTTTGCGCTAGCAGCAGTGTCACTGGCCCCCTTCCTGACCGCTCCTTTGCGTTAGCAGCAGTGTCACTGGCCCCCTTCCTGACCGCTCCTTTGCGTTAGCAGCAGTGTCACTGGCCCCCTTTCTTGTGCTGCAGAGCTCTTGCTTTGCTTCTTCAATGCAGATCTGCCTCTCAAGAGCGACAGAGAAATATAATAAACAACTGTGATTCAAAACACTGATTCAAACGTGCTGTTGCTTCCTGCTACCTCATCACAACATCACAATGTAAGGAAACAGACAGGGGGGGTGGGGGTTGATAAATAGTTCCAGGATATTTTATGCAGCTTAATCCACGTAAATCAGGTGTGTGAATGTTCCTCTAGCAATAATTATTATTATTATTATTATTTATTTATTTATTTATTTATTTATTTGTTTATTTATTAATACTGTTAACAAATTGCATTATATCAGTATTTAAAGAAACAGGCAAAACCAACATGACCTATAAACAAAAGATCACAAAGTGTAAGGACACTGAAAATGGTATTGCACAATGTTAGGATTCTGTTTGGCCTGGGATGGGATTGGGGGAGGACGGGGGACGGGGACTTAGTATTACAAGAATCTCCATGAAGTGGAGTAAATACTAACCACTGCCCTGTGACATGAAGGAGCAGTTTGTCACGTTTCAACAGTGTCTTTGGAATGCAGCCTTTTATTGACCCGAATCCTGCTTGTAACTGCGGTCCATCTTCTCTAAAGTCAGTGTTAACCACGGCACTAGATAGCACTGCAGTCCATAGCACTGCTCTCCATAGCACTAACCCGATAGCACTGCACTTCACTACATAGCACTGACTCAATAGGACTGCACTCCATAGCAATACACTCAGTACCACTGCACTCCATAGCGCTGCACTCCATAGCACTGCTCTCCATAGCACTGCTCTCCATAGCACTGCACGCCATAGCACTACACTCCATAGCACTGCTCTCCATAGCACTAACCCGATAGCACTGCACTTCACTACATAGTACTGACTCAATAGGACTGCACTCCATAGCAGTACACTCAGTACCACTGCACTCCATAGCGCTGCACTCCATAGCACTGCACTCCATAGCACTGCTTTCCATAGCACTGCACTCCATACCACTGCACTCCATAGCACTGCACTCCATAGCACTGCTCTCCATAGCACTACACTCAATACCACTGCACTCCATAGCACTGCTCTCCATAGCACTGCATTCCATAGCACTGCTCTCCATAGCATTACATTCAATACCACTGCACTCCATAGCACTGCTCTCCATAGCACTGCACACCATAGCACTGCACGCCATAGCACTACACTCCATAGCACTGCTCTCCATAGCACTAACTCGATAGCACTGCACTTCACTCCAAAGCACTTCACTACATAGCACTGGCTCAATAGGACTGCGCTCCATAGCACTACACTCAGTACCACTGCACTCCATACCACTGCTCTCCATAGCACTGCACTCCATAGCACTGCACTCCATAGCACTGCACTCCATACCACTGCACTCCACAGCACTGCACTCCATAGCGCTGCTCTCCATAGTACTAACTCGATAGCACTGCACTTCACTCCAAAGCATTTCACTACATAGCACTGACTCAATAGGACTGCACTCCATAGCACTACACTCAGTACCACTGGACTCCATAGCACTGCTCTCCATACCACTGCTCTCCATAGCACTGCACTTCATACCACTGCTCTCCATAGCACTGCACTCCATACCATTGCTCTCCATAGCACTGCACTCTATAGCACTGCACTCCATACCACTGCTCTCCATAGCACTGCACTCCATAGCACTGCTCTCCATAGCACTGCTCTCCATAGCACTGCACTTGAGCCACCTTTGTACCCACAGACTGCAACAGCAACCGAAGACATGGGAAACACACACTGAATCTAGGGCATGTGGAATAATCTGTTACTTGAATTTGTGTTGCTTTTTGTAACCTTATTAGTACTCTTATTAAGCTTTTTCACTGATTGTTTTGAGTTTAATGTTTTTAAAGGTTTGTTCCTCTTTATCTGAGTGCTCTGGTAGAGAGGACTAGCATTGACTATAGATTTACACTCTCAGGACTCTGTTCATTTTGCTTTTGCAAGGATTCAAACACGTTTGGGAGAATTATGTTTTGCATATCAACTCCCAAAGACATGGAACTGTTTCCATCATAGCATGAAGGAGGAATTTGATTGTCTTTCCTGCTCTGGTTTTAAAGATCGTATTTGGGAATTGCTTAGAACCTCCTACTAATGTCGTCCTGCCATCCACATGAACAAATAGACAGGTCCTGTTTAT